>NW_015390111.1:0-28743 GCF_001527695.2 Protobothrops mucrosquamatus
TTCAGTGGTCCATCGGTTTGAGGAAAGACAACACTGTCCAGCATTTTTAGTAACGGGCAGTCCATTCATAAGTACGAGTTGCGACTTACGTACAGATTTTGGGTAAAGACAGAATTAGGAACGGAACTTGTTCTTAAGATGCCTGCTATTAGTTACTGTTCCTATCTTGGACCAAGCAATCCTTAGTATTTTAAATTTAGATTAATATTACAAGACTAATCCTATGAGCCGTGTGCATCCATTCTGTGCTGTATATCCGCTGTAACTTCCTCTCTAAGAAATAACTAAATTTGCTTCCCCGTTTAACATGAACACTAAGCAGTACAAACATTTCTATACCTATTACATTCGGCCAGGGAAAATCCCTTTCTGATTTCATTGCTAATTTTAAAGATGAACTGTGTACAAAATACAACTGGTCCGTGACTTGTGACAGTTCCTTTAATGACCGTTCAAAGTTATGGCACTGAAAAAAATGACTTATGACTGCTTTTCAGACCGCCCTTGCAGCATCCCCAGGGTCACGTGATCAAAATTCAGACACGGGGCAACTGACTCATATTTATGAGGGCCCAGTGTCCTGGGGGTCATGTGATCCCCTTTTGCGACAAGCAAAGTCAGTGCGGAAGCTGGATTCATTTAATAACGGTGGCAAGACATAAAATGGGGCAAAACTCACTTAACACATGTTTGTTTAGCAACAGAAATTTTGGGCTCAATTGTGGCCATAAATTGAGGACTATCTGTATACACTGCCTTGATTTAAATCAGGGGTCTTCAAACTTGGCCCTTTTAGGACTTGTGGACGTCAACTCCCAGAATTCCTCAGCTAGGCACGTGTGCCTGGCTAAGGAATTCTGGGAGTTGAAGTCCACAAGTCCTAAAAGGGCCAAGTTTGAAGACCCCTGATTTCAAGGTATCTTTTTTTGAAGGTTGCAGATGTGAAGGCAATTTTGTTACCGCAGATTTGATGTAAAAGATGCTTTCGACCAAAACAAAGGCTTGAATACTAGGTTTAGGGATGGTTATTTAGAACAGAATTTAGAATATTTAGAAAACATCTTTACTGGCAATTTCCCCATTGTCAACATTCGAACCGGGAGGATTTTTATTTTATTTATTTAAAACTCTGTGTGTGTGTGTGTGTGTTGTGGTTTATATATGCATGTACACATGCACAAATCCACACATAATCCTTGACATGCAAACCATAATGAGCCCGCCCATTGTGGTCATAAGTTGTGATTGTTACAAAGTGTGTTAATCACATGACCAACCCCAATTTTTGGCTGTGGTCGTTAAGCAGGCCAGGCATTTTTGCACTTGGCACAGTTTTTTTGGGAAATCAGAAGTAAGAGCCAGTTTTCTGCAAAAACTTTATACAATGCAGTCATGGGATATTGCAATCGTCAATCAATCAATCAAAATAGAGCTGGAAGGGACCTTGGAGGTTTTCTAGCCCAATCGCCTCCTCGAGCAGGAGACCGTATATAAGTTGAGACAAGTGGCTGTGTGTGCTGTCCCATTTATGCCAACATACACCACAGGGGCAAGGAGTCTTTATTAAGGCTTCTGAGCCTCCGTTGATGTTCCCCAGCAGTTCCCTATGCTGGCACCAGCTCAAGGCATGGTAAGACCACAGGCAAAGGCAAGGCCACAGCTGAAGAGACACGATCCAAAGCTCCAGGCAAGAACACAGCAAGAAAATGAACACATTGTTCCCAGCATCGTCGCCATCTGTCTGCTGTGCTAAATAGCCTTCTGGTGCAGCCCATCAAGAAGGGTGAGGCTGCTGCTCATGAGTAATCTGGCTGACCTTCTCTGCTCCTGCCTTTTCTTTGCCCTTCGTCAGGCATGTCAAACTCACGATGTCACGTGACGTCACACGACATATCGGAACTTTTTCCCCATTGCCAGCAAAGGGGGGGGGGTGGTTTTGGCGTGAGGCATCCAGCCCGCAGTCCGGCAGTTTGACATGCCTGCCCTACGTGTTTTCAGATCACGTGCATCAGGCAGTTCTTCTTCCTCATCACTGACCTGCTGCAGCTGCCTACTTTCTCCATCCGAAGCCTCAGGGTTGTCCTGCTGCAGCTGTGTGCTTCAGCCAAATCCCTCTGGACGGCTGCTTGGAGCCATCGACAGCTGCCCTCCTGACATGCCTGGAACCGGTTCATCCTCCTCCGAGCTGACATCTGGAGAAGTATCTGGGGAAGCTTCTGGGGAGTCATCACACTGTCCGGTTTCTTCTTAAAGAACCTCCAGTGTTGGAGCACCCACAACTTCTGAAGGCAACTTCTGTTCCACTGGTTAATTGTCCTCACTGTTAGGAAGTTTCTCCTTAATTCCAGGTTGCTTCTCTCTTTGGTCAGTTTCCATCCATTGTTTCTTATCTTGCCTTCTGGTGCTCTGGAAAATAAGTTGACCTCCCTCTTCTTTGTGGCAGCTCCTCAAATATTGAAACACTGCTATCATGTCCCCCCTAGTCCTTCTTTTCTCTAAACTGGCCATTCCCAAGTCCTGCAACCGTTCTTCATATGTTTTAGTCTCCAGGCCTTTAATCATCTTAGTTGCTCTTTTCCACACTTTTCCCAAAGTCTCAACATCTTTTTTTGTAATGTGGTGACCAAAACTGGACGCAGGATTCCAGGTGTGCCAATGCAGCCATGTTGCTGGGCATTCGGAATTCAGTCATGTGACTACAGGAGAGGGCCAACCATTGAAACCTTGAATCTGGGTCCTAAGACCTCTTTTTTGGGTTGGTTGTAAGTCAGGGGATACTTGCAAATATACACATGTATGTATGTATGTATGTATGTATGTATGTATGTATGTCTCTTTTGAGGCTATTTGGATCTCTCACTGTAGATGTGTTAGTATTTTTTCTTTCTCCCTTGAAAGACACAAAGGGTTGAACACCTTTAATTACCAGAACTACCCAATGAGGGGCCAGAACTTCTGAAATAGAGGCACAATGTACCTATTCATTTTTAATGTCTTGCTTGAAGGTTTAGGGTTAGGGTTCCTTCAAAAGAGCTGTGATAGTATGGCTAGAAAAACCAGCTTTTTGCAGCACTGAGAAAAGCTGACTTTGACATTTCTGAAGTCTTCTGAACTTACATTTCTTTCCAAAAGTCTTCAGTGATTGCCGAGTGTTGTTTACAGAGGAAGACACCTCAGGTGGGGCATCACCGGTGGGGCATAGTTCCTAATTATAAGTAGCTGCAAAGTACCTTCAGCTAGTCCAACGGTAGAAAGGAAAGTAGGACGGTTGTCTCTCTTGAGGTTTCAGGAGAAGTTTCAGCCTTCTGGGGCAAGTTTTGAAGAGTGAGAAACTCTTATTCAGCTTCCCATAACTTCACCTTTGTGCCATCTGAATTCAGTGTCAATCCTACCAGCCTTTTGTACCCACATCGCCCCACACAAGCCGCCTTATTTCTAATGTGATATGAACATCAGGTGTGGCTTCCATTTCTGAAGCCCTGTTTGCTGCTGGATCTCCTTATTGCAAGAAAGACGGTTGATCCTTCTCTTTGGTTCCGATTAGATCTCTCTACCAGCGCAGTTCCACAACTTTCTGCTGTATTCTTCAGCCATTCTCAAGGTTGCCAAGTCTTGGGCAACTTGCGCAGGATGCCCTCCCTATATTATCTGGCCCATATTAAATACATATAGAGGCTCAGTTGGGAGAAAAAAAAGCAATGCCAAGCGACTTTCGTAAAGCTGCATAGAACCCATTATTAAAATTCAAGTTGGTGCTGAGATTATTTTTTTTACATTTAAGATAATTACACAGTGGAGAATATAATGTGGTTTGTTGCTTTGATCCCCCCCCCCCGAACGAGATGTACAAACCTGTCTTTAAGAATCCGGCTTGCATCGTGCCAAATCAAGGTCAGCCTGACTATATTAGGGCTTAACCTGGAAACACAACATAATAGTATCACTTTGGTATATTTATATCCTTTTATGAACCTCTCAGAGGCAGGTGAGATTACTCTCCTATGCCCTCGCCTTTTCTCGTTTTGTCTTCGATGTCTGCTGCCCCATAGAATACACAGATTAGTGACTCACCTGCCCTTTGCTATCATCACACCTAGGTTTCTGGTTGCAGAACCTGATCTACACGCCAGTTGTTGAGCAGGACTGCAAGAAAGGCTTCAATTCCAGGGAGTTTTGGAGAAGGAAACATCCTAGTGGGTTGAACTGGTTGACATTTTAATATAAAAAGAAGCATCAGCGGAGTCAACATTTGTTTCTGTATGTTTCTGTGATTAAAAACAAATGTAGAACTTTTCCTGGGGAGCCTGTGTTGATTGCCGTGCGCTTGGCACAACTTTGATTGCTGTCAGAGGTGACAGGAGCCAGTCCCGCTGTGTTGAGAAGGGATTGTTTTATTGCCATTCAGTGCATCCCTTGGAAATGTTAACGTTCATTCTGAATATATGGAAAGTTCATATTACAGAGAAAGAAGAGTCCAGTCGTACTTTTAAAAATGGCCAGCGTTTTGCAATTGTGAGTATTTAAATTTTTCCGGTCTTTCCCCTCTCTTTCAATGCTGTATTCTTTTAAGGGCGGGACTTCCTGAGTCACAGATAGGAAAATGTGTGTCTTGAAAGCTTACGTGTTCTCCTGTACTTAACAAGCATTCATTCACTGACTGTTTGACGCTGAAAGAAATGTCTTAGGACTGTTTTTCACACTTATAACCGCGGCAACATCCTCCAGGGTCACGTGATCAGAATTCAGACGCTCTGCAACAGACTCGTATTTACGACAGTCGCAGCGTCCCCAGGTCACGTGATCCCCTTTTGCGACCAGAGTCAATGGGGAAGCCTGATTCACTTAAGAACCATTACTAACTTATTAATGGCAGTGATTCACTTAACAACAGGGGCAAGGAAGGTCGTAACATGGGGACAAAACTCACTTAACAAATGTCTCACTGAGCAGCAGTGATTTTCTTTATAGCCTAGAACAGAACAGAACAGAATAGAATAATGAAATGGAATATAGAATAGAATAGAAAATAGAAAATAGAAAATAGAATAGAATCTGCTCGCTGGCCTAAGAAATTGAGCCCTCCTGCCTGTCTTGTTGTAAGGTTATTAATGCCATTAAGCCCCGTGCCTTTCCTACCGAAAATTGCAAAGTTTTATTCGTTCTTTGGGCCCTTAATAATTTACTTGTTCATACAGAAAAGAGGAACATAAATTAAAGAAATACATGGCTGGTTGTTTTTTTAAAAAAATCCTCTGGAAAAATTCAGAAAACGTTCTTCCTCCCTCTCTCGCTCCTTTGATCCTTCCACCTGTCCATTCTTTGATATTCACTGTGGACTTTCTAGTGACCTTTGCCTTCTTCGTGGATGCTTGATTAGCAATATTGCCACCCTTATTATTAGTATCTGTTGCATATTTTTCAAATATTTCTTTCCTCCTTTTCTGGCAGCATCTGTTGTGTTGCCATTCTTTTGGAGAATTTCTAATTGAAGTTTTAATTGAACTTTCTGGGAATTGAGGACAGTTGGCGAATTAACACTTCAGCCAACTATTTATGAAGAGGTCTAGAGGAGAATAATTCCTTGGTGTGTCTCTCTTTTCTTGTTTATCATTCTTTGGGCTGCAAGTTGATTGAGGCATTCAAATCTTAGCGTTTGCTGCTTTGTTTCGGTGTCACGGCGGATGCGGATCGAGCGATGTTACCTAGAGCAGGGGTCTCCAAACTTGGGAACTTTTAAGACTTTGTGGACTTCAACTCCCAGAATTCCTCAGCCAGCAGGGCTTGGCAATTTTGTGCTGACGGCAGTCCCAAACTACATTTGAAAACGATTATCTAGGTTGGCTTCTTTAAGCAGAACTTACTAAGAAGTTTACAAAGGAGGAACAGATTTGTGATTTTATAGAAAAGTGAGGTTTTAGACATTCTAGGTGTATTTATGTCTACAAAAATTGACAATCCCAGCGGCCCCCAACTTTTTGGGCACCGTGGAAAGAGATTTTTCCGTGGACAGGAGTGAGGGACGTGGTTTCATGTATTGCCTGCATCCTGTGGATGGGGCTTTGCTTGTTTGTGCATCCTGATTTGTGGCATGCCACACCCCAGCGGTGCCAGTCCACGGACCAGGAGACCCCTGGACAATCCCGTGCATGTTCTCGTAATAACATTTTTCACGTTCCTTTTTTTTTTTTTTTAGCAGGGAGAGAAAATGGAACGCAACGGCTCCCTTTGCATCCAACGCTGGTCCACCAGACACGTGGCCAAGTGGCTGAAGGAAGAAGGCTTTTGTGAGTATGTGGACGCTCTGTGCGATAAGCACCGGCTGGATGGGATCACGCTCTTGACTCTGACGGAATACGACTTGCGCTCCCCGCCCTTGGAAATCAAGATTCTGGGAGACATCAAGCGGCTGATGCTCTCCATCCGCAAGCTGCAGAAGCATCACGTCGACCTTTTGGACGAGCTGGGCTACAGCAGCGAGAGCCCCCTGGGGTCCCTGCCCCCCGTGATCGGCTGCGTGCAGGGGAGGGAGTGGTTTTGCAACGGCGACGTGCAACGGGACTGCGATGACTGCGAGCCGGTCTCCGAGCTGAGCGCCGAGCAGTATCAGTACACCAACGGGAAGGGCAAGCACTCTCCCCGGAGGCTGAACCCCGAGTACTGGAAGACGGCCCTGAGCTGCATCTACGTCTTCATTGTCTTCGGCTTCACCTCCTTCGTCATGGTCATCGTGCACGAACGAGTGCCCGACATGCAGACCTACCCACCGCTGCCGGACATATTCCTGGACAGGTAAGGACGCCAAAGGGGCCTGTTTGGAGCAGAATTGAGTGGGTGGCGTTATTTGTTGTCCCCTTTTTCCCCAGGAAGCTGATTGTATGCACAAACTTTTCTTATAAGTATAGAAATTAGTGGGGAGTGAGTTAAATGCAGGGTCTTGCTACTGAGAAGCCCATCTGTGCAATATGTTCTAGGCCCATGAATCTCAGGGAAAACGTTACTAAATCTTCTTATTTGTTTGTTTGTTCGTTTGTTTACGTGAATGCAGCTGTGCTTTTTGGAGTACAGCTTCAGGAATTCTGGGAACAGAAGTCCACACATCTTAAAAGCTGCCACGGTTGAGAAACAACTGGCTCAGCCCCACCACATCGTAATATGTGGGACTGCCTATGTGATTTCTAAAGCGGCTTGTATCATATCTGGGTTGTGGGGTCCTTGGTGCTCCCTGATCTTGGTGGTTCCTGTCCCGCAGCCATTTCATTACCCAGCTAGGTTACCTCATCAGTGCTGGGATGTCTTGATTCCTGTTGCCATGGAATCAGACATCTGAACTGCTGGATGCTGTTAGCTGAGGTCAGTTTGGGGCTGACGTCAGCCCAAAATTGTCACGATAACAACCGGCTGCAGGTTCCAGGCCAGGGGGTCCCCAAATCTGGCAACTTTGAGGCTTGTGGACCTTAAGACTGTCTATGACCCAGGTCCCTCCGACAGTGAGACGGGCAGCATATAAGTTTAATAAATAAATAAATTCCAGTGTTGTAAACTGGATTTGTGTGAAGTATGGGTTCTGGGGCAATTCAAGCAAGATTTTAACTTGCCTGGGGCGAGGCAGATAACTCTAAATCATACTTGTTCCAAATCTGAGCCTTCAATTAAATCCCGGCCCCAAACCAAACCAATGTTTGTTGTTGCTGCCCAACAGCGGGGTGGGGTGGGAAGGGGCGGCCAGCTGGTTCTGCGGTCTTCTTGACCGGCTCTCTGGCCAGGAAAGCCTCTGCAGTCGGAGCGTCCTTGGACAGGCGGCCTGACCGTGAGCACCCCTCCAATCCGAGGCAGGCCAGCTGTTGACAGAACAAACCACCTCCTAACTTTGATGTTACGTCATCAGAGCTCTCTGGTGAGGCTGCCCCAGGGATGCCAAGGCAAAGGAGTTCCAAGGCCAGCAACGGAGAGTTTTAAAATGGGTGAGAATACACCCTCCCTGAATTCGCTCCAGAGTTCAAATCTGTTGATTGACCCTAAGCACTACACAAAATATCGTGTTTATTTTTATTTGCATTTAATTTAGAAAGCACCCATCTCACTCACCGTAGAGTACAGGGAGTCCTCGACTTAACAACGGTTCATTTACTGACCATTCAGAGTTACAATGGCACAGAAAAAAGTGACTTAGGACCAGTTTCCGCACTTGCGACCACTGTAGCACATGATCAAAATTCAGATGCTTGGTAATTGACTCGTATTTACGACGGTTTCAGTGTCCCCTTTTACACCGTGCTGACTGGCCAAATCAGTGGGGGGGGGGAGAAGTCAGATGTACTTAACAACAGTTTGACTAATTTAACAACTGCAGTGATTCACTTAACAACTGTGGCAAGAAAGGTCGTAAAATGGGGCAAACTCACCTAATAAATGTTTCACTGAGCAACAGAAATTTTGGGCTGCATTGTCGTCGTATGCCGAGGACATCATTGATCAGCAGTGGTAGCAGGAATATTAACACCCTGAATAAAATGGATGCTGTATCTTAGTACCGTATTTCCCCGAATATAAGCCCTAGCCCAGGGGTAGGCAACCTTGGCTCTTTTATGACTCGTGGACTTCAACTCCCAGAATTCCTGAGTCAGCTATGCTGACTCAGGAATTCTGGGAGTTGAAGTCCACAAGTCATAAAAGAGCCGAAGTTGCCTACCCCTGTCCTAGCCTGATTTTTTTTTCAGGATGCTCGTAATATAAGCCCTGCTCCCAAAATAAGCCCCAATTAAGATCATCAGCCAGACGGACACATTTAGTACCGTATTTCCCCGAATATAAGCCCTAACTGGAAAATAAGCCCTAATGCATTTTGGGGGGCAAAAATTAATATAAGACCGGCCTTATTTTTGGAGAGACATGGTATTTATTGCGTCCCAGGGAAGCTAAAAAAAAAACAAACCCAAATTTATCAAATTTATTGCACCCCGAAACAATTCAGTCAGAGTTCAGTTTATTTTTTTAAAACACAGTGACAAAAATAATGACACTAGATTTGACTGATTCCTGTCTAACCTACTCATAATAATTGCTTTTTAGTGCTTAATGTTTTTTTTTTTTAAAAAAAAACAAAAATATAATTCTCCAGTTTGATTTCATTTGGGAACCGATCGTCCTGTAGCTCCGTGAACAAAGGCCATTTCTTAGCGTGCGCTTGTTGTTTTGTGCCGGCCAGGTCCCTTCCCCTGCCATTCTCCGCTCCCATTCAATGTCACCGGACACTGGGTTCCTTCACACACAGGCCAGTAACCGAGTCACTTATCAGTCTGAGCTGAGAACAAACAAAACAAGCTGTGCTGGGTCTGAATGTTATCTGTGACCACCCAGATCCTTGAATTTAGGCATTGTTTTCATCCTGTCTCTGCATTTAAGAATACCAGAAAGATGACTTATTGAGTGCCAGATCTTATTCTAGGTTAAAAGTGTGACTTTCAGGCACAGGGTACCTCTGCGAAGACTCTAACCAGCAAACAAGGCAAGGAAAGGACACACCCCAGCTCTGTGACCTGTAGTAACCGTTGTGTGATTGCTGGATTACGTCACATCTGCTAAGGTCACGCTGTCTCGCTCCCCCCCTCCCACGCGTGATTTCCAGAAAATGATTGCAAAAGACTTTGAAGACAAGTCTGGATGTTTGTTAACCACAAAAGAATCTGTGGCCATTATAATGCTCGAATAGATAGGATCAGATAATTAATCTTGGTTTAAGCCTTAAGATCAAAAGGATTTTACTCCATTCTCTAATCCAAGCGATGCATTGTTGGTATACTGTATGTCCCCAGAGACATTGTCTAGAGCAGGGGTAGGCAACCTTGGCTCTTTTATGACTCGTGGACTTCAACTCCCAGAATTCCTGAGCCAGCTGTGCTGGCTCAGGAATTCTGGGAGTTGAAGTCCACGAGTCATAAAAGAGCCAAGGTTGCCTACCCCTGCTCTAGAGTATATAAAGATGCTTCAAATTTGTATAACAAGAAGGGGCACTTTGTCATGTTTGGTGCGATGCTGGCTGAGGAATTCTGGGAGTGGAAGTCCATAAATCATAAAAGGGCCAAGTTTGAAGACCCCTGGTCTAATCTCTCGAGGTGTTCGCTCTTCTAGACATTTCTAGTAGAAGATTAAATGCCCTGGGTTTTTTTTTCTCCCCTTCAAAGAAACATCGGTAAGAAATGGATAGCTTATAGCTGCCCAGTAACAAATGTTTGGGAAACCGTTTTATATAATTGTATTAAAAGTTTTAAAAAGGAAGGTAAAGGCTAATATAAAGTAAAAGGAATAAAAAAGAAAGCTAAAAGTACAAGAAAGGAAACAAAGAAAAAGAAAGAAAAAAGATACAGTGACTTCCCATCTTCTTTACAGCAATTACAAATACAATTATAAATTTACCTCTTTCACTAAAGTTATAACATGTCTCTCTTCATTCTATAATTCATCCTGTTTAATTATCAAAACCATAAATCGTAAGTTCATTTTTGTTTTGTTTTGCATCCCCCTTGACAAAATTCTAGTATCTCATCATAAATTAGCCATGTTTGCTTATTATTTCTCGTCCAGAAAACCCATCTTGTGCTGAGAGCAACAAAGATATTTTTGGGCACAGCCTAGATTTGTATCTATCCCATATTCTCAGTGTGGCATGTCCAACATAGCAATTTTTAAATTCCACATTAACCTTGACTTCGTTGTGCCGCAAGTATCCATGCCACCCAAACCTCAGGAACTGTTCTTCCACAGGTCTTTTATTTCTCAGCAACACCCCACTCTTTTGTCCAAAGAAAACAGCAAGCTGCAAAACACAGTTTCAGATCAGGTAGACCCAACCATCCTCTTTCCTTTGCACCCCCTAACATCTTATATTTAACTTGGGGTTTCCTCTCTTCCTCCCCCCCCAAAAAATTAGATACATCCTTTTCTTTAAATGATGCATCAATTGTCAAAACAGTTATTGTCTGAAACAAAAACATTTTTGGCAGGACATTCATTTTTATTACAGAAATTCTCCCCAGCAGTGACAATTGTAGTTCCTCCCATCTTAACATATCTTTTAAACTTCATTCCATGTCTTTACATAATTATTTTGAAATAACATACATCTTTGCCATGGGAATACCCAACTATTTTACTTTCTTCTGAATCTTAAAACCCGTTTTCATCACTTCTTTTGTTAACGTCTTCGTTTTCTGTTTGTTGATCTTAAAACCAAATGCACCAAATTCTTTTAGTTTTCCCATTAATGTTTCAATTCCCTTTTAAGGATCTTCCCAAACCAACACCAAACCGGCTGCAAAAGTCCTAACTTGAAAGTTTCTCTTTTTAGCCTTACTCCCAGAATTCTTTAACCTTGTCTTATAATCAATATTTCAAGAATCAAAATAAATGAAAGGAAACAGTGTGCATCCCTCTCTTTTTCCTTACTGTATCTCACAAGGCTGTGCTAGATCTCCCATTAACAACAGTTTCCGCTTTCTGTGAAAATATAAACTCATCCTACCCATTTTATAAAGTTCTCTCCAAATAATAGCAAAAGGAAGCATCAGGAACGCAAAACGTTCATTCTATAGGCTGTTTCTCAACTGATTCACTTTCTGTATTAGCCCATTAAGGAGTGAGACATCTGGGGATATTGTAGGAAGTGTTTAGTTGTTGCATTTAAAAAACATGGTGGTTTTTTTTTGTCGTATTTAAAAATGGGACCTTTTTAAGTTTAAGTCAAGATCTGCCCCAGATTCCCACCCTTCTCACACTTAGTTTTGTTGCCTCAAGTTTTAGGCTTCACAATTAGCATTTTAAAAGGCGACAGTTGCCCTTTCAACTTGGTAATTCAAGACTCTCTGTTTCTAAGAAAACATGCTTTCCTTTTAGCCAAGGCCATTTCTTTTGGCATGCGAGAACTGGCCTTCTCAACAACCACACATTAGAAAGTGTATTCTGAAAGTCCTTGAGTACACTAGCAATTTTCCAGGAAGATACATACCCAGCTTGGGAAAAATAAGGTAACCCATAAATTTGTCACATGTGGAATGTTTAGAATCAATGTTTTCTATTGTTCAAACTTCAGGCACAATCAACATATTTTATTGTTTGGTTATTTGCTTACCGAGCTATTAACATATACTGAATGAATGTAGCTTTTGTTTCTGTAAAAGGACTCTCCCCCCCTTTAATAAATGCTTTATGCTTTGCCTGAATAACTTGGTGATTCATATTTTCAAGTGGGCAGAGAAGCAAAGGTAAAAATGTCCTAAATTCAGGGATCAAGTTCTTATCAGTTCCATGCTAAACCTGGGGTGCTGGAGTTTGGAGGCAACAGTCTGATAATTTTTAAGCTTTTAAAAATATATTTTACCAGAACAATAGACGTCAAAATTTTGTGATTTTAAGATTATTCAAGGTTTAAGATTTTTCTGTTCTTGGAGAATTATTTCACAGGAGGCATTCGCTTTCAGTTTATGCAACGTTAAAAGGAAATAATTATATTAATATCATATTAAGCCTTCAGCTGGATTCCAAGGATATAGTTATACTAGTATCATATTAATTAAGTCTTCAGCTGGATTCCAGTCTACTGTCTTTCTCTGTCATTAGTTTGATTTAATCTTTAGTTCTTAATTCTATCTTTGGTCCCTCCCAGGTGATGCTTCTTTCCAAATTTGCTTCCTAGATACCGACTTAGTCATAATTCATTTTCGGTAATGACTGAGTCTTGGTCAGTGAAAGGGGAGCTGGCAGGAAGAAGGATCTGATTAAGGCAGGCTTAAATCTTCTTCATATTTTGTAGAGATGTCTGTTCCTTACATCTTCTGCTTTCCAGAAGAAACAATGACGAGAAGAAGCAATGAGAGAGGGGGGGAGATTAACAGTGTAGGAAGCAGATTTGAAAAAATAGGCACATGGGGAACACGATTACTCCATGAGTCAGTACTGACTCTCCTTCAACCCCTCTGGACTGGGGTTTGCCTATGAAGACAAAGATAATACTACAAGGGGATCCCTACGCCCAAAGTCAGTTCCACTGCGAAACTGGGCTCCCCAATTTCTCCCCAAACTCTTGCCTCACAAAGTCAACCGCTCCTTGTACAAGTCAAGAAAACATCGCATCCTCGCCCGTCTTTCTGGTCTGTTGTATTTGCAATTGAACGATGGAAGGAACCCCGCTGGCTGCCTTTCTCCAGTTGTTCAGCTGTCACACATCTTGCATCACTCTCCTTTTTCAGTTAATAAATCAAAGTATCCCTTTAATTGAAGATGCTCTTTTGATTGTCTACCCCACAACTAGATCACTCCCCTGCTTTATATAGTGCGGTTGCACGAGTTTAAGTAGAAAGTAATTCTGTGTGGCTTCTTGCTGGTGATTGATGCTCTTTGCAAACTACAAGTTGCCTTTGCTGTGCTGTGTTTGAAACACCGTTCTGTCGGTCTGTCTCACAAGAATGTGCAATACAATTGTCGCGATCACAGTTTCTGAGCAGTTTTACATCTCCCATTTAAGCTGAAGTCAAAGACTTTGACATGGTTCATGTTGTTTATTTATTAAATTTATGTGCTGCCCATCTCACTGTCAGGAGAATCCGGGAGGCTCACGATCACATCAAAGCAAAAATAGAAACATTAAAACTTTTAAAGAAATTAACTATTAAAAGGAACAAAATTTAAATAAGTTAGAAATCAGAACTCAGTGGGGTGGTGGGTGGGATCTTCTTCCTTGCCCGTTAACCACCTGCAACCTAGAACATCGGAGTCGGAAGGGACCTCGGAGGTCTTCTAGTCTAGTCCAACCCCTGACCCTAGTCCATTCCGGAGAAATGGCTGTCCGTTTTTTTTAAAGGCCTCTGTCGTGGCCCCAGGCCAATCAGCAGAGCCAGGCCTTGGGGGCCTTTTTTCGAAGGCCGGGAGGGTGGGTCTCACCTCCAGGGTCACAAGGCTCCAGAGGACAGAAGCCAGGACGGAAAAGGCCCATCTCCCGCTCTCCACCGCGTGGAAGTCCGCGGCCTGCCCCTTCTGCCAAAAGGAGCGGGGCGGGCCAGCCCCATTGGGGCAAGAGGCTCCCTTGGGAAGCCCAGACTCACGCCGGAGATTAACGCTGCTTCTCTTTTCTCTCCTCAAAGCGTCCCGAGGATCCCCTGGGCTTTTGCCATGACCGAAGTGTGTGGAGTGATTCTCTGCTACATCTGGCTGCTGGTCCTCCTCCTCCACAAGCACAGGTAGGCCCCTGCTTCCCCCATGAAAGACGCCGCGAGATTTTCTGCTGTCCATCGCAAATTCCAGAAAAACAGGGAACAGAATGTAATTTTACTATTAACAGTGAAATGAACTGTTGTAAGTCAAGGACTACCTATAGAGTTTCATTTTGATATGAAAGAAACATGGCTTGCTTGTGGCATACACACATGTGAGTGTTGAAGGCTTAGTAAAGTTACCATGAGTTTTTCACCCAGAAGGAGACATTTATGTCGTGGAACAGAGGTCTTCAAACTTGGCAACTTTAAGACTTGTGGACTTCAACTCCCAGAATTCCTCAGCCAGCCCTGGCTGGCTGAGGAATTTTGGGAGTTGAAGTCCACAAGTCTTAAAGTTGCCAAGTTTGAAGACCCCTGTCATGGAAGAATCAAACACAACTGATATTGTGGACATTCCAAAATGTTGTACTTGGATAGTTACGATGGTAAGACATCCTTAGGGCAGGGGTGTTTTGATAGCGTATATAGTATGTTTAAGCCCTGTAGTAGACATCTTAAAGGTAGTACTTATGGTGAGAGATTGCATTTCTTGGATGATTGGATGAACGTCACATACAGCTCATATTAAATTTAGTAAAAGTAAAGTTAAATCTAATGGGGATCCACAGCCTTTGGTAACCAAGTCTGATTGCGATCAACTGCCTCTTGCTACGTCCATATCCTTGTTCTGTATCTCCCTGTGGGATGAAGGATTATCTCTGCTGTTCTTCTAAGTTTGGACTGGTCTATGCTAGAGGCTTGTTGCTGGGACCAATCCTGAATGAGAACCTGGTTTGTAGAGTCATCGTTTCCTGACATACATATAATTTGTAGCAGTGGTGGGATTCAGCCGGTTTGCACTGCTTCGGCAGAACCGGTAGCCCAGGCCCAGAATGGACTTCTGGAAGCGGCATCCACACAGAGAACCAATTGTTCACATATTTGAATCCCACCACTGATTTGTAGGCTGTGGACTTAACAGTTCAAAAATTTAAGCTAAGGGTATAAAGAAAAGGGGAAATACTCAAGCTAATTGAGTATATAGTCCAATAGATTGCCATGTTTTTCATCTCAAAGAATAGGTGAAGTGTCAAAAAGCATAACAAGGATTTCCCCATGTTTGTAGTCAAATAAGAGTCCTTAAACCAAATATTCATTTTTCATGGGATCACCTTTTAACTGCAGGGAAGATGCGGCTACTTTAAAGAGCTGCTGTGGGAGGGTGCATTCACATAGCCCTAGCAAGTTAATTCAGAGAAATTGTGCACACAAACAAAGCCAAAAGCTTGGATCCAAAGATGAGTTCAATTAAATACATTTCTAGAAAAGACTTTTCAGATCCCCGATACCCCACTGCATTCTTCACGAGGCAGACGGAGAGGGGATCCCTCCGGAACAACATGAGGTGACAATCCTGGCGAAGTCAGGGAGGGCAAATTGTCATTCCATGAGCTTCATAAATTGTTGAAAGCAACTCTTGTTCCTAGATCTATCCTTTTGCGACGACAATGCAGCCTGATGGGAACTGTGTTCTTGTTACGTTGTGTAACCATGTTTGTGACCTCGCTGTCTGTGCCAGGGCAACATCTGCAGTGTTCTGGGAAGGTAAGTCGGTGAGTCTTCCAAGATCTTGGGCAAAGACCTTCGATGTTGTCACCAAAGACATTTTTGAATTTTTTATAGATATGTCATATTAGTGTTATGTTAGCCTGTGTTCTGCACAGACCCAGTCCTTGTATCTTGAGGACAGAGCGATGAACTCTGATCTTTACTGGCAAAATGTGGAAGCTTTGAGTATTGGCAAAGTACTGTACAACACGAGAATGATGATTGAAATGTTTGCGGGTTTATTGTGCCCGTATAATCTACATTTGGGGACTTTGAACTCTTTAAAATGGGACAGACCATTAATGTATAAAACTCTTTTGTGCAAACAGAAGGGCAGTTGAAAAGTAAGCCAATCTAGGTTAACTGTTGTCATAATTTATGCTAATACCTGAACTGAATACAGGTAGTCCTCAGCTTATGACCACAATTGAGGCCAAAATTTCTGTTGATAAGGGTGACAGTTGTTAAGTGAGTTTTGCCCCATTTCAGATCTTATAGTTGTTAAATGAATCACTGCAGTTGTTAAATTAGCTACACAATTGTTAAGTGAATCTGGCTTCCCCATTGCCTTTGCTTGTTGGAAAGTGTCTGTCAGAGCGTGCATAGTCTTATTGCGCGAGATAACCCAGGAGTAAACACAGTAAACAGTGGTCTATATTAAATGGTGGTTTATCTTACACTATCTACAATATCATACAACAGGAACAATATACATACACGTGCTAATACAGCAGGATCCAACACACAGCAGTTACAGCAGGAAACGGAAGAGAGAGCACACATCTGCGGAGCCTTCCCTTTTATACAAGGGCTCTTAAAGAGACACAGACCCTGCTGAGTCATTGCCAACATTATATCATAGATTACATCAGCTGGTTAACTTCTAAATCATTACCTTGGCAGTCTCAAAATCTGATCACATGACCCGGGGACGCTACAACCTTCATAAATACGAACCAGCTGCCAAGCGTCTGAATTTTGATCACGTGATCACCCATTGGGATCCCCATATGAAAACAACTTACCTTATGTACTTAAGCAAAATGGCTCAGTTGAGATCTGTGTATGTGGGACTGATTGGGGTAGATTGACAGGGGTGACATTGAAATATAATTTTATCATATTTTATCTATATCTTAAATTATTGTATTCTATTCCAATTTCATTTTAGACTGCATTTTATTCCAATTTCATTTTATTTTATCCCAATTTCATTTTAAATTGTATTTTATCCAATTCCATTTTAAATTGCTTTTATCAAATTTTAGTCACAATTTGTTTCTGGAACTTTGCCCTTTGATATGGGCCAAGGGCAGATGATAGATGATAGATAGATAGATAGATAGATAGATAGATAGATAGATAGATAGATAGATAGATAGATAGATAGATAGATAGATAGATAGATAGATCACATGATCATGAGGATGCTGCAAACGTTATAACTCTGAAAAATGGTTTGAATGCTCATTAGATGAACCCGTAAGTCGAGGACCGCCTGTGCAGGACACTATTTACGGTGGGGGTGGTTGCTGCATTTATCTGGGGTCTCCCTTCTTCTTGATGTGTTCCTTTTAAATGTGGTGCATGCTTCTGATTCTAGTTATATGGCAACGTGTGGGCAAAACTTCAGCGAGCTTTTGCCATTTGGAGTGGATTTGGCATGACGTTAACTGGCGTGCACACCTGTGGAGACTATATGTTCAGTGGCCATACGGTTGTCCTGACTATGCTGAACTTTTTTGTCACGGAATGTAAGTAGAGAATTGAAAAACGGAACGCGATTAATGTCCAGCCAGCTTGCCACAAACCTTCCTCTCCTCCTTTCTGGTGTTGTGCAACATTCCTTGCTCGGCAGATCACGCAGACACACGTCAGATGTTGCTCAACTCCAACCCCCACCGAGAAGTCCTGTTGGATGGAGCTGCTGGGAGTTGTAGTTTGGCTGCTTCTGGAGCTCCCCCCCCCTCAGCTGCCTAATTGTGAAAGAAAGTTTTCAGTCTGTGGGGGAGAAAAAAAGAGGTTTCAAGTGGAGAAACCAGAATCTATTAGTGTTCGTGGTTGACCCCCATTTGGGATAAACATAATTGGAGAAGAACTATTGAATACCGCATGTTCCCATCGTGTGTGTGTGTGCCGTTTTGTTTTAGAAATACATGTGAAAAGGACTTATTTATAATTTTGAAATGTTTTACCGGCACCCGCATTCGTGATCTGCATACTAATTCTGCATTTAACCGGTCCCTTACTTGTAAGACATCTAATGCAAGCGTCATGAAAAGTAGCTATGCCTGTGTCTGTGTTGATGTTCTGGAAATTAAATTATAAACTGCAGGCAAGCAGATATCCAGGCCTTAGACTTACAGTCGGAAGGGCAAAATGAGAGAATGAGAATGGAAGATAAATATAGTGCAGACCTTGTTATTACAAGGCCAGAGTCCGTGACTGCTGGGCAGCCTGTTATTATTATTAAGCATTTCAAACCACTGGGGTCTGGGTTGTTATTCCCGCTAAGAGAACAGGTTCCAGTAATTTTTTTGTAATCTTTCGTGACTGGAACTGTTCTTCCGTTCCAGAGCCCTTCCCGAAGCTTAGCCCAAGCCTTCCTGCTTGCTTCTAGTTCACTGTCTTGCCCAGAACATGTCTAGAACGCAGTGACGAAAAGTTCCAAGTTATGGGTGGTTGACTCCTGTGTTCCTTTTAGATACCCCAAGAAGCTGGAACTTTTTGCATACGTTGTCTTGGGTGCTGAATCTCTTTGGGATCTTCTTCATTTTGGCTGCTCATGAACATTACTCCATTGATGTCTTCATCGCCTTCTACATCACGACAAGACTCTTCCTGTACTATCACACCCTGGCGAACACCAGGGCCTATCAGCAGAGCCGGAGAGCCAGGATCTGGTTCCCCATGTTCTCCTTTTTTGAGTGCAACGTCAACGGCACAGTTCCCAATGAATATTGCTGGCCCTTTTCAAAGCCGACCATACTGAAAAGGCTAATTGGCTAAAGAATATTCCAGTTTAATTCACATCTCTATGAAGTACTTGCAACTAACCTTCTTCAAGAAACGCTGGGGCAGGAAGGATTGTTCTCACCCACCGCATCTCCTCCGGCCTTGTTCATCCTCTCCTGGCTGATAAAGGTTCAGAAGAGACCGAAAACACATTGCCTTTTTTTTTTTTTTTAAATATTCAGGCAAAGTTGTTAAGTTGTAATCAAGTTCTGCATGGATGTGGTGAGGCTAAAACGGCGGGTTCAGCAAATCTTAACAGCTTTCTTGTTGGGAGGATCTTAAATGGATCTTTGCTGCAGGAATAACTTCAGATCCAGGTATTACCTAAGCAGCTTTGGGGCCTGTTTGCACATTGTGGGTAACCATAAATAGCTATTGACAAATTCTGGTTTGCGCCCTGTAGATGGCCCTTGACTTTGGTGTGAATTATGACTTATTAACCATTTTGAATGGTAGACACACAGTTCAAAGGCAAGGCTTACAATCCGGATGGGACTAATAGTAGCAATCTAACAGCCGCTTAGGTCCTACCGTTGAAAAGTATGTTTGAACGTGAAAAATGGCGAACAAGCTGGCGACGGAACTCCCTTGCTCAGATTGCTTGTGGAAAGCAATAACGCATTGCAGGCCGGGCTCTGGTGGGATGCGTTCACGCTTAGCTATGTAAGGCGTAAATGTGATGTGCAAGGACATCTGTCGTAGCTTGGACACATACTCATACTGACAAAAACGTCACAGCCGTTCAGTAATTGCCTCTCAATATTTATTTTAGCAAATAAATGAGTTGGGGAACATTCACCCGGGGACACAAGTTCCAAAGCCTTCAGTATGAAAAACATAGGCTGTATTAATAAAAGGGGCAAGATTGGTGTTTCTGGTGAATGAAACCAGGAACTGGCTGACTTAAGATAAACGAATTGATGCCGTTTGTGTCATCCAGAGGTCCTGAGTGTTTACATTTCATTAAACCGGTAAGAAATATATTAGAAACGAGGTTGATTGAGATTTATGTGCCACAACTCTTTCAGGGCAGTATTAAACACTTATTTAAATCCGTGCATGCTTTTTAAAACGTTGATGTTAGGGTAGTAATCCTGTTAAATTGGGAGGCAAGCTAATAATGTCGCCTTGAATAAAGGTTGAATGGAGGCGTCTTAACGGGTTTTTTGTGAAGCACAGGGCGATGCCGCAGTGGGTGGGATAGGAGCCTGTTTCCCTCCCCTTCGCTGGTAGCCTTCAAAGACATCTGACATTGGCAGAAGCTGAACTTTAATTAGCTGCTCGAGAAACTTCTGAGATGCTCATCAGTGCAGGTTAAACGATGGAAGTTTGGTGGCTTCAGTCACCATCACTTTTCTTGATGAATAGACCGATGGCCAAAGGTAAGAAAACAAGCTAAATACTTGGCACTCGGAGCTCCTGACCACCCTCTCTCTTATTTTTTTCCCCCTCTCTGAAACCTGCCTTTCATAAAAGCTGCTCCGTTTCATTCTTGATCTTTTAAACCAGTGTTTCTCAACCTTGACAATTTTAAGGCATGTGGACTTCAACTCCCAGAATTCCACAGCCAGCAACGCTGGCTGTGGAATTCTGGGAGTTGAAGTCCACATGTCTTAAAATTGTCAAGGTTGAGAAACACTGTTTTAAACCATCTGCTCAGTTTAAAGTTGGGAGCCCCAATAGCCTAAAAATGGGAGGTGGTTTTGTGGATTAAAAGGACTTCAGCCTTTTGAAAAAGAGTACCGGCGATTTGAAATCTGGAATGCAAGGTTTGTCACTTCCATCGTACAAATTGAGTATTCCAAGTTGTTTGCAACTGGATTTTTTTTTTAAATTATACCGTGCATATGGATTATTTGCAATCCATTTCTAATTTAGACTTTTAAACCTGACATTAAAAGTTGCACTCAAGTCAGTTATATAGTCTTAGTAACTTCACAGAGGGCAGTGAATTTCAGTGACCCAAAATAGTGCATCTGTCCTTTGGCTTGACTACTTAATTAATTAATTAATCAACTAATTACTCCAGTCTCACAAACAGGGAACCGTTTCCAGAGCTGTGAACTGGCAGAAGGCAGGCAAGAGACCAGACACACCTTCCTTTTTAATTTCTGCTGAACAGAGCTTAATATTGGTAGGCATAAAAATGCAGGACTTCGCTTTGAACTTCAAGAAAACTTATCAAAAATATACTGAAATAAAGTTATGGGCACATAAAACATTCTTATTCTATACCTTGAAAGTATTTTCACCCCAGAACATTGTAAATACTTCTAGCAATATTTAATATTGCCCCAGTAATACAGTATTCACGTAAAGGTCTACTTTGGTATTTTGAAGTGAAATCAAATCCTTGACGAGAATGGATGTCCTTTTTTCACAAATTGTTCCAGAGAATGTGCTGAAACCAAATTCTTTCTATAAAGCTATTTCTGTGTTTTATGTTTAATTTGCGTAAATCCATGCCATAAAGGAATTAGGCACGGAGGTCATCTCCCAGTATATTAAAATGTAGCATGAGGTGTTTGTTTTTTTTACATTAGAAATACAGAAACAGTTGTTTCTATCAGCTCAAAAGGAGAGCTTTTATGGTTTGTAGCCACAGTAAAATGGACCAGTTAGTTGCATTTTGAATGCAACAATATTGCACCTCTGGTTTGGCCTAGCAGGAAAAATTTAAAAATGATTTTTCTTCGCCCCATTCACAGCAACACACTAGAACGTTTACCTAATCTTTCCTCAACAGCAAAAGTACAAAGTAGCCTTCTTTGAAGCAACAGAGTGTTGGCTGTTTGAAAGAAATCTCGGTAAAATGTAACTTTGAATGCCAGAGAGAAACAGCCAGTCCCTAAGTTTACAGATGCCTTTGGCGAGGGAGCAGGGGCCTACCCATCGCAAGTATGGTCAGGTTTACTGGAAACGAGGCCCCAGAAGCAGCAATATGGGAGCAAACGTACAGGAACACAACTTTTAATGACCCTCTGTAGGGGTAGCCTTCATGACCCTTCTGTAGCTGGACACAATCTCCAGCGATGGGACCCTTCCCCATCGGGAGAAAACCCTCCAGAGAATTCGGCCTCTTCAAGTCTTCACTAATTCGTTGCTCCTTAACCTGACCCGAAGGGCCAACTTTGAAATGATTTTTCACTTGTGATGATAGTTGTATTTGCACTTTGGATTCTTATCAAAATTAGCCCTTCCGTGAACTGTAGCATGGGAACACCTCATCTTAAATTTAACCCCACCTGGGTTCATTTTTGAAGCTATATTTCATACTTATTTCCTCCAATTGTTCCAAACTGTAATACTGTTTACCCTGTGGATTTCTCCTGTTTAAAACATCAGATTTGGTTGTTCACTTTTCACTTAAAAGGAGAAATATTTATTATATTACCATTGGTTTTTTTTTTAATTTTCAAAGCAGAAGTCTATTTATTTGCCTTTTTTTTGTTTCCTATTCAGAGTAGAGAAGTAGTAAAGTAAGACCGACAATTTCAAAATCTGGCATGTATCATTTTGTAAATTGTGAGTACCTCATGTGCTTTAAAGGATGTCAGTGGGCAGTAACTTTGTGTTAGACTGAGGCCCTGGCTGAGTTAAAGTTAAAGTTTTCCTGTTGTTGTCCCCAACCATTATCTAGCCCAGGGGTCTTCAAACTTGGCTCTTTTATGACTTGTGGACTTCAACTCCCAGAATTCCTCAGCCAGGCATTCTGGCTAAGGAATTCTGGGAGTTGAACTCCACAAGTCATAAAAGGGTCAAGTTTGAAGACCCCTGCTTTAGGATATCTGACTATAAACAAAAAACTATACACATCTACAGCTCTTATTTCTTAAACCAAAAGGAGAATAGCGATTGGGCTAAAGTGGCACAGAGATTTTGGTTTCAGTTTTTTCCCCTGTCCCTAAAACACGGTGATGTTTCAAGACTTGAATATTCCTTTCACATAACGGTTTGAAGCACAGATGTTGTGTAAGTAAAGAGGGGATTAGTTCCAATGTGAACATGGATTTAATTTATATTGTTTTGTATGTCCTGTGTTATACTGTTGAAGCATTCAATAAAATCTAAAAGATTAACTAAGCGATGCACTTTCATCTCAGTCACAGTCTAACAGAAACAAAAATCTCTCTTTTATCTTTTGTTTATTGTTACAGAGGATCTAGAGCAGGGGTCCTCAATCTTGGCCACTTTAAAACTTGTGGACTTCAACTCCCAGAATTCCTGGCTGAGGAATTCTGAGAGTTGAAGTCCACAAGTCTTAAAGTGGCCAAAGTTGAGGACCCCTGCTCTAGAATAGCCATTTCCAAGCCTACCACCACACAACAGGTCGAATGCTGCGAGTCGATTTAGAAAGACTTTTCAGCACCCCGAAATATTTTGCTGCCTCCCTCCATGTTCGCTGATCAAAAAATCAAAAGCAAAATTCAGCCTTTGCCGGAGCTGAGGGATTAAACCCTCCCAAATCTTCTCCTGAAGAACCAGGGTCAGCAGCCAGTCTCAGAAAAGCTACAATGACACTCGGCAGAATTTGATTTTCCGCCAACTGCTTAATCCATTCTGCCTCGGCTAAGCCGTTTCGAGATCAAATGCTTGCTGCCCTCTGCTGATGAACTTGCTTAATTAAGCTTTCTGTCATTCTAAAAAAAAAAAACAGTATTTCCCTTTTAACCATGCATTTGGCTATCAACAGATTCCCTACTCCCAGAATTGCCTCTGAATGCTATTTTGAACTTGTTCAGTAACTGCTACGCTGTACGGCGGTCAGTTGTCAGAAACCGTAAGAGATGACCCTATTCAATTAGGATGTATATTAAATTACTTCCTCAATCCTCAAGTGTCCACATCAGATCAAGACCAAGCTGTGTAAACAACAACACTACAATCCCCCACCCGCCAAGGAGACAAAATCACTGCAACTAACTGGATTTAGATTCTCAAACAATGATCCCAACTGTGATCTACTTGCCGCTGAGAAGTCCATATAAAGTACAAGATGAACAAGGCTGAAAGCAGGTTTGGAGCGTAATTAAAAACCAATTAAGCAACGGGTGTAGTAATCTCACTTAAGTAGCTGCCTTAGTAATCTCACCATTCTGCAAATTCCGCTTTCTTCCTTGAGCAGTTACATTTCACTGACTCTTTGAAGCAATATTAAAGTGTCTATGGAGAGGGATAGCCCACGGGGGGGGGGGGTGATTCCCACCTTTCTCTTAGATTTAGGACGAAATTCAGGGTCTTTTGGCTATAAACGTATCAGTATATAAATAGGGTTATTTCTCCTTGGACTCTTGATAAGAGAGGGTATGAACTTAGCCATTGAAATGGTTTAGAAGGAACCAGCTGAATTATACAGCTTATTTTTTTATTTTCATTTTTTCCCCCAGTAGAAATTCAAAGACGTTTTTGTGGCTTGCCTCAGTTGTTTAGATTTCTACACACATGCAAACACACCCCTTTTGTTTTTCTGCATGACTGCACTGCCTTTCTTATCCAAGGCATTTTAGAAGAAGCTTCCTTTTACTGACTCTCAGCTATTATGTTACTAAGCCATGGTTTGTTAAGGCCAGAATGATGATCCTGATGATCCTCATCTCAGCTGAGTGGAAGAAGGGATGGAAATCCTGACCCAGAGCCTGGATAGTTGAGTGTTTGGCAAGATTCTCCTCTAAAGGTGTGGAAATTGAGATGGGAATCCTACCTTCAGGAGCCAGGAATGCTCCAACTTTCTGGAAAGTTCTGTTCACCATGGGGAGGGGAAAAAGGGTATCTAGCCACAGTGTGACTAGCGGGAGGGGGATGAGAGGGGACCACCACCCTAAAATAAACAGTACATCACTGTCTTTCTAGGGGTTTTTGGAGGAGCACAACCCAACAGATGTATTAGTCTCGGAGCCTTCACATTGAATGGGCGTAACTGGATCTGTGGATCCAGCAGGGATCTGTTGTGTGTTGAGAGTCCAAGGAGGAGAGAGCTGAATCACCATGTAAATGACGCTGTCCTCGTTTCACTTCAGCAAGAAGTTTTCTTCTTTTCGAAAGCAATTCCACTGATCTGACTCATCTTCCGCCAGCCAAAAGTCACATGTGTAGCCAAGGCGGGTGGAAATTCCTGCCTGCCAGGGGAAAAACAAAACCCCAAACCTTTAATCCTGGCTCTGAATTACATTTGAGTACTGGAAGCAAACACAAGGAACTAAAATCTCGTTTTAATAAAAAAACAACAACCCTTAGTTAAAGAAACAGATGCAATTTAGGACAGGGGTGTCAACAAGGGGGGGGATGTACCCTCCTTCCTAAGTGCAGAAGACTGGCCAACTCAAAGTTTCTCTTGCTCAAAATTACATTTCTATCTTTTTTTCCCCTCTAGTCTCACAGCAACCCAAGCCTTGATCAGTTCTCCAAAGCCTCACCTAAAATGATTTCATGCTTGGAAGTGAAGAACTGTACTTTATAAAACCTTATTTAAACTTTAATTTTCTGCATGACAGGGTTTTTTGTGGGGTAAGTTACAGCTATAACCGTTGCACTGATATTTGCAAAATGTTAGAGCAATGAATCTGGTCTAGAGTTTCGCTTAGCAACTTGTTTTGTAACAACCAACGTTAGAACCATCTTTTTTTTTTAACCACGGACAGATGATCATCTGCTCCAAATTATCCTAAATGTCAAGATTGGTCCTTCATCCAAATGGACAGCGAGCTCCTGGTATTTTCTTTCAAGTAAGCCTACTAGCAATTGTAGCCTGATGCTATACATACTTTCCAAGGATCCTTGCTACCCGTAGCATTCATTTGGGATACTCTCAGCTACACAGATCGAGAATTTCAGCCTGTAAATTATAAAGCCCACTTTATAATGTAAAGTTATAAATGTAAAAAAAACCCCAAAGCTTATTTTGATTAAATACGAGTGACAAAATTTGCTTACTTTGAAGTAAGCCCTCTGACATTCAATGGGTTTTACTTCCAAAAAGTGAGTTTATTTACTTGATTTAGGTATTGTCCAAATCCCAAATGATTCTGGATTGGGTAAATGCAACTTTAGTTATATTGCCCTGCAGGTAGGATCACAGCCTTTTTATATAATTCCATGGAGTTTAGGACCCTGTTCCTGCTACTGATTTGTAAATTGCAGGAGATGGTGAGGGCTTTTTAACCTTTAGTCCACTAAGAGCAGTTCCTTAACACCCCCCCTTTAAGACAGAGCATTTAAAGAATTTCTCCTTCATTAGATAGAAGCAGCAAAATAGCCCTTGACCTGCATACTATTGTCTATTGTTTTAGCAAAAGGAGTGATTCCTGTCTTGTCAGCTGCCTTAAAACCTGTAAAATCCCCTGGGCTTATGGAGCCAAACATGGAAACAGAGGTAGAAAAGAAAAAGAGAAAGAAAAAGAAGGAAAAGAAAGGACATAAACACTCACACAAAAGCAAATATACATGTGAGTATCACCTTGATTTCTTTTGAATAATAGATATTTTCTTATCTTTAATACATGGGGTTGGCTTGAGAGGGAGCTGCTAAAATGTTGGTCCAGATCTTTGTTAAAATGTTAAGTTTTACTCTACCTTCTTCTCCACTTGACGTGAACTGCTGTGGAAAATCGGATGTGGGTTTACTTAGGTCACACATAACAACCCTGGTCTTGCAATAGTGGCGAATATCTGTAGCCCGGGGTGTAGGATGAGGGGGAAGGTTCCCTCTCCGAGTTTCCTGTTCAAAGGTATTTATCAAAAGAGGTTGATTGTCTTCTTGAAATGGGTTGTTATTACCTGAAATCCCTTTCCAATATATCTCAAAGAGTTTGGTTATGAACAATCCTCAGTAGGGTTTTTATATAGACGTCTAATTAGATTTCTGTCTATCTCAGAACGCTTTTATGCCCAGAGGAACGGGCAGACTAAACTGCACAGCCCAGGCTTGCAATCCTGAAGCCGCCAATCTTAAATCTGAGTGACTCAGCAGAAGCCATTGCTATAGAGAGAGGGGTAGGGTGTAGATATGTATCCAGGCCAGAGGTCTTCAAACTTGGCCCCTTTTATGACTTATGGACTTCAACTCCCAGAATTCCTCAACCAGGCACACTGGCTGAGGAATTCTGGGAGATGGAATCCCCAAGTCTTAAAGTGGCCAAGTTTGAGGACCCCTGCACTAAAGGGAAACCAAAGTAGCACGTGATTTGTCCTAGATTTTTTTGCTTTGATCTCAATGTTCTTACCGAGTGTCCACATGATTTCACTTCCAGCATTCTCTTGTCATAACAGATTAGAACACTGTCTAGGAAAATTAAGGCACGGACTCTTCTGCCATTTTTGCCTTACTCTTTAGCAGCATAAATATGCCTTAATTTTTTGAAGGGTGCTTCTGAGAAAAAAAAATCCTCTTTTTTGCCCATAAAAAAGGGCAACCTGGTTTTCCCCTTCTGACAAGCTGTTCCATGTACAATTCCTCACTGATCTCTTCATATACGAATGTTATCTTATATCCGGGATTGTCTATTTGCATTCCCATATTTGTTGCAGTGCAAATCCTCTATAGCAGGGGGTCCCCAACCTATGAGCCGCGGCCCACTAGTGGGCCATGAGTTATTTGCAACCAGACCGTGGAAACGATGGCTGAGCATGCATGCACGCTGCTCACGCAAATGGAGCTGCGCATGCGCTTGCCAGCTGCTCGAGCAGAACCATCCCCTTTTACGACCCGTCTTGCCACAGTTCTTAAGTGAATCTCTGCAGTTGTTCAAGTTAGTAACCCGGTTGTAAAGTCTAGACCAGGGGTAGGCAACCTTGGCTCTTTTATGACTCGTGGACTTCAACTCCCAGAATTCCTGAGCCAGCTTGGCTGGCTCAGGAATTCTGGGAGTTGGAAGTCCACGAGTCATAAAAGAGCCAAGGTTGCCTACCCCTGGTCTAGACTTCCCTTAGACTTTCCTGCCAGTGGAAGACTGTCTCTTCTTGGGCTCTCCTGTTTTTACACTGGAAGTGGTAGAATGCCTGGCGATTCCTTGTTCGATTCTTTCCACTTTGGTTTTTCTCTCTGTCCCAATTTTTTTTTTGCCTTTTGCTCATTTCTCTAAGTCTGTGAGGCATCCCTGTTGCTGGCCACATGCCTCTTGGCCCAGATGCCTGTGAACCAGGCTGATGCCTGGCCTTCCTTGCTGAGCCCCGAGGGCCGCTTCCATCGTCCAGCTTGCACACACAGATTTCCTCCTGCAATGGTGTTCCTCCATTAGCCTGCCTTTCACAAACTCTTAAGGTGAATCCAGATTCTGATCTTCCCAGGAGGCGGGGGCATCCGCAGGGAGTGCCACAATCTGCCAAGGAATGTGTGCGCATCACTGTTTGAAGCCACAGCCTGTTTGTACAAGCAGCAGCGTCGTTTCCACGGATAAAAAGGGGGGGGAGCGGGGGGGGGGCTTTGTTTGCAAAGCAATGCCTCTCATCCTGCAGATGTTGACACCCTCCAGCACCTGATAGAAGGCACGTCCGTCTCTAGGCTAGGGTATCTTGAGAGCAAGGCGCTTGCATTTCTCTCTTTCATTGCTTCTGGGGATGGAGGGGGGACTTTACACTTTCCAGCACGGAATGGACACACCCGCATATTTTTTATGGATTTTTGCAACCTCATCTCACGCAACCCCTTGGGCAACAGACAGGGCCGGCCGTAGAACTCTGCCTTTCGTGCATTTAAGTGCAACTGCAAGAGCAGACATTCAGAATCATTAAATAACATTATGCATGCCGTGCAAAAATGAAAACCAGGCTTATTTTGAAGAGGAAAACAAAACAAAAAAAAAGCACCATGCCACGAAGCGCTCAGCAATGGCACGACCCCGGAGCACCTGTCCCCTGGCTGCGCATGCGCGCCGGCGCCCGA
>NW_015390111.1:29427-45065 GCF_001527695.2 Protobothrops mucrosquamatus
GGCTGGGTTTGGGGTGGGGGCGGCGGGGGGGGGGCCTGCCTCCCGCTTCTTCCTCTTCATAATAATAACAATAATAGTAATGATACTGATAACAATCTTTTGCTGCTTTTGCTGCTTCTTTTCCCTAACTGTTAACTTATTAACTGTAAATAACAGTTAGTAATAGTGAATAACTGTTAATAATAATAACAGTTAATGGTGTATTACTACTATTAACTATTATTATTATAAAGCAGAGCTGGCTGGGGAATTCTGGGAGTTGGAAGCCCCCTCATCTTAAAAGGGCCAAGGTTGAGGAATCTAGTCCAGTAGGCCAAGTGTGGCTCAAACAAACCCAGAAAGAAATTAAAAAATTAAAATAAGCAAAAAAATCATCAGCATCATCATTGCAATTATTGTTATTGCTATTATTCATTGTTACTATTCATTACTATTGTTATTACTATTATTCAGTATTATTCATGATTACTGTTGTTTTAAGGTTGCTGGCCAAGAAATGTAGGGGGGGGTCTCCCCCTTCTCCCCCTCCCCGCATCAGAGCAGCCTCCCCCCTTCACCGCTGAGGAGGAGGAGGGGGGCAGAGGAAGAGGGCCTGCAAGATGGACACGGGAGGGCTTTGCCTGCCACACACACACACACACACACACACACACCTTGGGATGTATGGGTCACTTTTCCCCCCCTTTTATGTACACATTTTGTCGTTGTTGCTATTGCTCTAGGATGTATGTTTTCCTCCGTTTTCTTGTTCTGTTTTGCATTTTATTCCTGTTGAGAAAACATAACAAGTACAGGTAGTCCTCGACTCGAAACTACAATTGAGGTCATAATTTCTGCTGCTAAGCAAGACGTGTATGTGCTAAGTCACACAGCTGTTAAGTGAACCCGGCTCTCCTCTCCCCCCCAATTGGTGTTCCTTGTCAGGAGGGGACCGACCACGTGACCTTGGGACCCAGGAGCGTCCATAAGGATGAACCAGTTGCCAAGCCTCCGAGTTTCGACCACATGGTCCTAGGGATGTTGCAAAAGTAACTGAAAGATGGTCCTAAATCGCTTTTTTTCGGTGCCGTTGTAACTTTGAATGGTCACTAAGCGAATTGCTGTCAGTTGAGGACTACCTGTATTAGACGTGGAGCTAAGATAGCCAGGCCAACCTTGGTCTCTGCACAGGGCTGAGGCAGGTTCCCCAAACAAAGGGCTGCATGGTTTATGAAAGGAGTCACACAAATATTTTCAGTTGTTGACAAAAGCAAAACTAAAAGAATGCAACTGTTGAAATGGTCTGTAAAAGAGTCGCTAACCTTAACTTTGATGTAATCTCCCCCTTCCCCGTTTTGTAGATACTGTAAATTGGACTAAATAGCTATGAATTTTAATCCAGCATGTCAGCGCCCACCAAGACGTAAGTAGGGAAAGAGTTAACGTAAGGATGTTGAAGTAACTTAACTAACCGTTTTACAAGCTATATTGAGGTTTGGAGGGAAGACTAACATCTAATAGAGGGATAATTCTTAATTCAATTTAGTTATTGAAAACAAAGCTAGACCCATCTTAAATGAGTACTTTAAAGAATTTTTCTGTAATGTCTGTTCCTCAGTATGATCCATTTCAATGTTTAAAGTTACAGGTACTTGCAAAGTTTTCCAACAATTCTTTATGAGCGCTTTAAATGAGATCGTGGAGATATTAAAAAGAACTTCAGGGAAAGGCGCAACATAATTATGCAACTTAACTAATTTAAGTTTTAATTACATTTCCTAGCCCTTGGGTTTAGATTTCGGGTTTCTGAATGGATTTTCTCTTAATTTTCTGCTTCTAGAAGCAATACATAATCAAAATTGGGAAGCACGGCTGCTTCGCTAATTCCTTTGTAATGATTTAATTGGGCAGATTGTATATTTACAAGCAAAAAGCACATTTTTATAAACCAGTGAACAATTCTGAAACTGGAAGCATCTTAGGATGGTGACAGAAAGGAAAAGAGAAGAGAAAGTACCTCTTCATTTGTGATTGGACGGTCCTGGTCAGGAGTTACTCCTCAGGTTATTGAACCCATCCTTTAGTCTCTCTGTCTCCTAAGAAATAAAAAAAGGATATGAAAAGACATTCCACCTAAATGTGGAAATAGAACAGATATTTTTATAATATTTGTTAGAAAATATAAATACTGCTAGGTGGGTGCATAGGTTGCGTTTTTATGTCACAAAATTATTTGTTAGAGTTATATGTTGATTTGGAAATAGTTCAGAAAAGGTACTTTGGAGAGTGAAGGAACATAACTATTATACCTGTCTGTCATTCATTAATTAAAATTTGTTTTTTTTCCCCCTGGGATTGCCTGGCTGCTTTCCACAGTTATATGATTCTTGAAGAAGATATGGCTACTTTAAAGAGTTGTGGGCAGGAGCTACATCCGCAGCCCCATGTGCTCCGAAGCACTTTTGGAATTGAAACTGAAAGCCTTTGCATTTAGGCCCTTGGAACTGGAGGGCATTTCTTTTACAACTATTGTATTTGTCCTGGGAACTTGAAGGATGGCTCTTCTGAACTTGTATCAGTGGGATCCTTGATGCTCTTTGAGCTTAGTTGATTTCTTGAGCATCTCATTACCCAACTAGGTAACATCATCAGTGCTAGAGCTCTCACTGATGATGTTACCCGGCTGGGTAATGGAGTGCCCCATAGAAATCAACCAAGCAGAGAGGACCAGGGACCCCATAGTTCAACCCTGAGCTACAGATATTCTCTTCTATTGAAACATGTATCAGTCAAAACGTTAATTGAATTTTAAACTCCTTGTGGAATGGAAAATTTGCTGATTTGTGTGTAATCGTATTGATTAGTTGCTCAGTAGAAAATGATTGGTTTGCTTTTAAGTTTTTGAGCTTAAAAGTAAATGATGTGTAAAAATCGGGTGCAGAAGTAATGTTTTAATATCTGCATTTTAGGATTTGAAGAACAGATGTGTACTTGAAACATATGCATCCTAAACATAACATTAGACTTGTGTTGCAAGTTTAACAATATTGCAGCTAATTTCTTTGACCATGGTTTGAATGTCATGGATTTTCAGTGCTCTTCATTGCTTCTCTATATAGCTCAGATTCACGAGTGAATAAGCAGATTTCTTACTATATAAACTTTGTAAGTCAAGAGGATATTGGATTTAACTGGTATCATGTGGAAAAATCTGCATTTGTTAGGAAGATCTGGAAAAAGCTTCAGCCAACTGAACATTCCTTTCTTTGTAGTTGAAAAAAAAATGCCCAAACATGTTGGTCTGGAAAAGTATGGCTTGATTGCCCAGGCTGTTGGTCTGAACATCTTAATCTGTAGTTCTTAGGGGTGAAAAACATAGTACAGAATGCTGGACTACTAATGTTGCATCTGAATGCTGCATCTGAAACCAATTTTCTTTTAAAAATAAGACTAATGTTTGTGAATTGGCACACAAATCATTGTCCTGTCCTGTTCTCTTTTTGCGGTACTAACATGTACATTACTATGTTTCCCTAGCGCCAATGGCTATTCCACCAGCCTATGCGGACCTTGGCAAGTCTGCCCGAGACATCTTCAACAAAGGATTTGGTAGGCATATTTGTATATGAAGAATATTTGAATGGGGAATTGTCTTGACCCTCACATAATACTGTTCTTCTGCCATTGTTGCCAATAAACCCTAATCCATATTACCCGGTTCTTTTTTTCCTGTAGCTGCTACTGAATTTTTGTAACTGAGGTGTTCAAGATGTTTTGGATAAAGATTGTGTTTTTGCCTTTTTACTTCAAAATAAGATTTGCCATTCTTAGAATAGCAAAGTTCTGTGCAGGGTCAGAAGAAAATAGAAATTATTTTGATGGTATTAGCCAACCAATGGGGATGTGGAAAATCTAATATTGTAGCGATTTAGTGTTCTTGAAAAACTGGAATGTTGGATTTCCCTTTTGGACCGTAGCATCCTGTCAATTTTATAGTAGTGATATTTGTGGCGTTTAGCTATGGTCCAGGGGAAAACAACATACTGGAGTTTTATGGAACATTCATTCCTCTTAAAGAAGATTTTGCATACACCAGCAGTTGTGAGTGCTTTAGATTTTCACACACAGTTGGGATGGGGAACCTAAGGGCACAGACTATAGGTAACCCCTAGACCAGGGGTCTTCAAACTCGGTTCTTTTATGACTCGTGGACTTCAAGTCCCAGAATTCCTCAGCCAGGCACGTGTGCCTGGCTGAGGAATTCTGGGACTTGAAGTCCACGAGTCATAAAAGGGCCGAGTTTGAAGACCCCTGGTCTAGAGCTTGCTTTGATTCCTTTTACTAGAAATAGATATTGTGGGTTTTCCCCATTTGAAGGCGTAAACAGATAAAAATGAATGTAAACTCTGCAATGGGCTAGCATTTTGCAGTTAATAAAATAAAAAGTTCTCCGAAGAGTCTTCAAGCTAAAAAAAATTAAAAAAAAAATCAAAGGGAAAAAATCAACTCCCTGTGGCCACATCAGCTAACTCAAATTATTAAATATACCTTTGGTCACTAATAGGTCGCCTTTCCCCCCTGAAATACAGGGATAGGCCTCTGAAAAAGGATGTAGCACAGAGTTGCCCAACCTCTCTGTCCCTGTGGACCGGCGGGGGGAGGGGATGGTTCTGCGTGACTGGCCGGCAAGCATGTGCACAGCTCCATTTTGTGCATGCGCACTCAGCTGCTGTTTCCATGGCCCGGTTGCGAACAACTCAGCCCACTAGTGAGTCCTGGCCCAGAGGTTGGGCACCCCTGGTGTGGCAGAGTAATAGCTCTGTGCCCAACCTGGATGCCTTTGGTTTGACTGGAGGAGGAGGGGGGAGGTTGCTGAAGTTCCTGTGCTCCCAAATGGAAGTGGTCAAAGTGGGGTCAGTTTTCCTTGGCCCTTGTAATGTGTGAGGAAGATGCCAGCTTTCTGGTTACAGGAAAGAGCAGGGCCTCCTCGCACTGGGGACCTGAATTCTATCTGAGAGAAGATCAAACGTGAATTTTTCAGTTCATTGCACTCTTCAGCCGCTTTATGTCACAATGACTTACAAATAAGAGCTAAACCCGATTTATTTTGCCTGAATATAATGTGAATGGTACATGGAGAGTGGGAAACTGATCTGTTTGTCTTAAAATGTTGGTATGAGATTCCTAATGTTCGGAGATCTCTACCTGAATGAGGGGTTCAGCCTGACAAAAGAGAAGATTAAGGACTCTCCAAATACCCCTGAGCCCTAGAGGAATTTTTTTTTGAGGGGGGGGGGGTAGGGCTTATTATATACATCCGTTGTCAAATGGAAGTGTTTTTAATGATGCAGTATGGAGACAGCTGTCTTCACTGTGCTATTAAAAGCATTTGCAGCTTCACGTTGGCAGGCCTATACAGGAGTTAGAGAAGAATGAAGTAACCCGATTCCCATGAAAACATTCCTCAGGGTTTGCCAGGATCCCCACTTCATCTATTTTGCTTTAAAATTAGTTTAAAATGTATAAATGGAAAGGTCCAATGCTGCCAATGTACAGTATACATAATGTACACCTATTGTGGATGCCCCACAGGCATCCTTAAAAATATATACAATTGTGGGTGTGCCATCTACCCAATTAAAAAAAGACAACTTTAAGCTATAATAGTAGGGAGTGTTTTATAATGCATCAAGTTCCTTGTAAATTAGTTTATGCCTAGCCACAACTTCTGCAGGCATTTCACAAGTGTTGGTGATAACGTTGTCAAAATTCTAGATGTATCTGCCAGTTAAAAACCAAACAAAACAGTTAAGTGCTTATTCCCTCAGCTGCATTGGAAGCAGTTTTGGACTGTAAAGAGAAAATAGGATATTGAGTACCTTAAATTTTCTGTTTTCTCTATTGGTTAGAATATGTGTGTTTGTGTTTCTGTGTTCAGTTCTAAAGTCAGAGCTTCGTTACAGGGGCAGTAGTGAACCAGTGAAATGTCTAAAGTTAATACTTGGCTATCGTATTAATTACTTGAAAGATTGGCATATTAACTTCAGTTTTATTTTGTCAAGGTTTTGGCCTGGTGAAATTGGATGTGAAAACTAAATCCACAAGCGGAGTGGTAAGTACTTAAGTGTAATAGTGCAGGGTTCCCCAACCTATATGGGCCGTGGCCCGGTACCAGTCCGTGGCCGTGTGACCACTAGGGCCGCAGGAATGGCTGGCGACTGTGTGCACGTCTGAATGGTTACTAAATTGTAATAAAAGATGCTGAAACAAAATGGAATTGAATCAAAGTATTGGTAAAATATACCTCCTCTCGGCCTCTCCTTTTTCATGTGTGTCTCTTGCTTTGCTAGGAATTCGCAACAGCTGGTTCATCAAACACAGACACGGGGAAAGTGAATGGAAGCTTGGAGACCAAATACAAGTGGGCTGAGTATGGTGTGACTTTCACAGAAAAATGGAACACAGATAATACTCTGGGAACAGAAATGGCAATTGAAGATCAGGTAGCCTGAGTTGAAAGATTTATAGAGAAATTTCAGAGAAAAATGCAAATAATTCCTAGCTAACTGCTTTTTTTTCCTCCTAAACTAGATTGCCAAAGGTTTGAAGTTAACATTTGATACAACTTTCTCACCAAATACTGGGTGAGTTTTCTCTGTTTACTCTGTCTTGGCACATTCCAGGTAGGCAACATCCAACGTGAGAAAAGGATTAGCAAGGAAGATTTGAAAAGAATGTTAGTGGCTCATTATTTATGACAGTTAAAATCATATTCACGCCACACGGGGCTATTTGGCCAAAGGCCTGCTTTCTGAGGCAGAAACTGACTTTATGTCAGAAATTAGTTGATCCAAGACACTGATGCCTAATCGTGCATAACCGACATTAATGTTAACTCCTGAAAATTTCTACATCCAGTTGAAATACCCAGTTTCCTTTCTCTAGAAGTAGATATAAGATGTAGTGGTGCACTTTTTTGGGATTAAAAGAAAAAGGAAAGAAGCCTGTCTGAATTGCTTTGATTTCTACATTTTGGGTCGATGTGCAGCTTCTTAAATTCACATTTTTAGTTTTAGTGCTGCCTGGCTTATGCAGAGAAATAGTGGCGCATATTTATTTTTATGTTATATAAGTGGTGTGCAATTTTGTCTGGGTTTGTTTATAACTCAAATCGGTTGTGACAACTGGATGGGACTCTGTTCAGTTTTAATTTCTTCCTGTAGATCTGGAAAGGTTTGGGCACTGAATTAACATCTTTTCGCCTTCTTGTCCCTTAAGGACGTTGCCGCCATTGCTTTTTGACGGCAGTTCTGCCTTATTTGTCCACCACCCAGAAGAGATCTAGCTGGCCTTTTCTCATTTCTCTGCTAAAGATAAGACCTGGATTTTGTTCCTTCGGATGGGAAAATAAACCTTACCCCAGAATTTGTCCTTTGCAGAAAGAAAAGTGGCAAAATCAAATCTGCTTATAAGCGTGAATGCATAAACCTTGGGTGTGACGTTGACTTCGATTTTGCCGGACCTGCCATCCATGGTTCCGTCGTCCTGGGTTACGAGGGCTGGCTCGCTGGCTACCAGATGACTTTTGATAGTGCCAAATCCAAGTTGACAAGGAACAACTTCTCTGTGGGTTACAAGACCGGAGATTTCCAATTGCACACCAATGTGTAAGTTTTAAACTATATTGCTGCTCACAAAGATATCCAGAAAATTAAACCTCTCTCTCATGGGGGGGGGGGAATAAATCAGTTTGCTGGAGCAGATATCCTTGAATATGCCTATAGTACGTGGGGATTAATTGCTGAATACTTAATTCTTAGAAGAGGTGATCAACATTACAATTAGGAAGTTAAGTGAATTAAGTCACGTACTCTGTTCTCTGTGTGCCAGAGGAGCTAAATAAACCATGGGAAATCTAATTGTGTGGTTTGTTTACAAGGAATTCTTTACCTTTAACCTCAAACCTTTACCTTTATTGTGGACCACTTCTAGATTTTTTTTAAAGAGAAGTGACACACATTTTTGAGGCGTATGAATTGCAGTTGGGGCGTTAACTCTTAATTTATTAAGGTAGCAAGCTGCAGTTTTCCCTGTCATAGTAAGCAAACCTTGAAAATAAGCTAAAGTGGTTATTTTGCTTTTACTAAAGGGAGAAGGGTCCTAAAAGAAGCAGTTATCTGCATATTGTAGCATATTCTCATGATAGGCTGGAATTCTTCATATTTTAATTTGCTCTAGCCCAATTTTATAAGTTTGTTCATTTGATGGATATGTTCATATGCTGCATAGGAATTCCTGAACATCTGAAGCTTTTATACTTGGGCAAATAAACTGACACAGCAATTTCAATTACTTCAACAGATTAAAGTGTTTCTGTAGAAAATAAGGTTATTTTTATCTTTAAAAAAAAATCTGGCTTAACTGTTTTAGCTCATTACCTATACAAGGAAAACATTGATATATTTAATTTCTACTGTATATATCTTGGGGCTTTGCTCCCAGTGAGGATGCATTTTATGGATCTTTACATATTTGGACGGGTCCATGGCCTTGGCATAGTCATGAGATGAGTGTTTGCAGACCTGTTTCTTCCTTTATCCTTCTAAAAGACTTCTTTCTCCTGTTTTACATATGTGTATAGGCTATAGAAAATATATCTATTCCATCCTATTTGCATTTGCTGTGTGGACAGTTATTTGCTTTTGTCAGTTTTTCTGGCAAAAGCTGGCAGCAGATCTACGTGGGATACATGTATCTGTGTAGACTTTCTGGGAAACTACCGTTAATGCAGCAATATTCTAAAGCAGTTTTTATAAACTCTGCTTAGGACAGATTTTGCCAGTATTTTTTTTTCTCAAAGCTGATTTGCTACTGGAGAAAATTAGAATAACTTGGTAAAGGGGAAATTGTGGGAATTCTGACATTTGAATTCATTTTATCATACCTTTCTGTGGCTAAAATATTTTTCAGCAACGATGGGTCCGAATTTGGCGGCTCCATCTATCAAAAGGTCAGCGAGAACCTTGAAACTGCCATAAATCTTAACTGGGTATCTGGCACCAATAGCACTCGTTTTGGAATTGCAGCAAAATACCAGCTGGATCCCACCGCATCCATTTCTGTAAGTAAACCAATTACAACCCCAGGGCTGAATTCCTCTTCAAGGAATTCCTCATTTCAACCCTGGCCTTCAGATATTCCTCTTTAATTCACACCCCCTTCTGATGTGAAGCAGCCAGGAGGCCTTTCTCATCCAGGGTTTGTGCTTGATTTTGTGTAATTCCCAACCTTGGTTGATAAGTTCAGACGCTTGAATATAAAGTTGTAAGATGCCAACGACAGAATCATAGATTTAGTGTCTGGAAACCTCGGGTTTTACAAACAGTTGTGGCTTTTCCTGTGAGCTTGGCTATCTTGGTTTTGGATTATTGCTAGTGGAGTGCTAGTGGAGTCTGCTCTGGGTGATTTGGGGTTTATTTTGTAAAATAAAGTTCCTTGTTTCATTCCCTTACCTCTGCTGGGCATCAGCTGAGTTTAATAATTGTCATGTGGAAATAACATGAATTTATCAAAAATGATAATAAGCAGCGTTGATTACAAATGTGAACGTTAAAGGCACTGCATCTTTCAAGCATTTGGTAAATCTCAGTCACCAATAAAAGTGGCATCTAAAGGTTAAGTGGGGTCCTTGAGTTTGGTTGTTTGCATATGTTTCACTACTAGAGTAGCTAACTTCAGGGTTAGTGAGTGGTGCCTGGCTGAGGAATTCTGGGAGTTGAAGTCCACAAGTCATAAAAGGGCCAAGTTTGAAGACCCCTGGTGTGGATGAAGGTGAGGTTCCTTGATTATGGTATATTTCTGCTTGATCATCGTCTGGCGTTAATCCCTACTCTTGTGGGTGTAGGCTGCTGGAAAGGATGTGTGTTTTGGTTTTTGTTCTTAGCCTTTTATTGTCTTTTTTGAATGGTGTGTATATATGACTTACCTCTGGGTGTCTATTGATGTCTGATTAAATTAATGCTTAAGTATCCGGTATTTGGCAGCATTGAATTGAGATTTCCTGAAATGTGGACTCGCTTTAGGTATGCCCTTATCCTTGAATGTATGTAAATTAAACATGCCTATTTGCCATTGTACATTCAAGGTGAGAAACTATGTTACACCTTTCTATTAAAGCAATAGAAAAGTTGGTTTTTTTTTAAATTTTAAAGTCTGCACCTCCATTTTGAGCTACCGTTAAGCTGTGCCAGAATTTTCTCCTGTTTTATACAGGAGTCAGGCGTGTTTTGGGTGGCCAGGATTAGCCATCAAAAACCTATGGCTGCCTATCCTGACTTCATGAAGCCTTTTAAAACTGCAGCTTGTAACTATTTCCACACCAGCATCTCAGCTTCTGCTCAGTATCTGAAATTGGAGTATTCAAAATTGGCTTAGCCAGGCTGGTGGAAATCTGCAGAAGTCTTTCCTTGGGTATGTGCTTTTTCAACCACCTGTTGAACCCCTACAATTCACCCTTCCCTTTACAGAGAAGCAGGAGCCACCGGCCTTTTTGGCAGTCCGTTGTATCTGCTCTCCCCTTACGACTTGGAGCCCAAAAGAAGCAGCAGAAGGGCTTGTACATACAGAGCTAAGATTGTGGCCTGGCGGTGTTGGGTCTGGAGAGGATCTGGGCTTTATTACTTCCTCCTGCTGTTCAGGTGTTGGGGACTAATTTCAAGGTTGTTTTATACCCTAGAGTTTGAATGTCTTGTTCCATTAGCATGGGCTACCTGCAGTGAAGATTGGAGGCTCCCTTCCTGAATGTAGAACAGGATCCCCTGAACTTTTCTTGGGACAAATAGGGTTGATATTTTGATCCACATTGTTTGAAAGAGCCATCCTGTGATTGGCTTTTTAAAAAAGCATAGAAACTTCGTGTGCTATCAAATCAAGTAGCAAACATAAACCACACCTCTCCTGCCATTAGCAACTTGAGGAAAGGTAGAGTAAGAACGCGAGCAGAGAGTTGAAACCTACTTTGAAAGAAAAGTTACGCTGTGTGTTGAAGCGAAACCATCTGCTAACTCTTTTGGGCTTGGTACAGCTCTCTTTTTCTTTGCAGGTGTATGTTGCAGAAGGCGTGTTTGTTGCTTACGTTGGTTTGCTTTGTGTATTCTAAGACTTTATAATTTAAACAAACTATGGCCAACTTTTAGATTTTGTCATTCAGTGTGGACTACTAACTGTAAAGTGAGAGTTTGGGTGGTTGGAATAGTTTGCCCATTAAACCACTTCCTGTTTTGAAAAAATCTGCTTTGGAAAACTATCAAACCATTCCCATAACAACGGGATAAGCATGGGCCAGGCAGAGGAAAAGCAGAATTTTCCATCCTGGGAATTCTATCCTGGAAACTTTGAATGTGTGTGGCTTGCTGGTCAGCCTGCTTGAGGACTTTCAGGAGTGTCATGTGGTGTGACTTATATCACTACAAAAAGGGGAAGAATCAGGCTGTAACCCAGTAGGAACTGACCCATTGATAAACCCCATGATGAGGCCTGCCGCTCTCGTGCTAATGGGAACAAAGATATCCATAGAAATGAATGGGAACCTGAGAGTATACACCCCAGGGTAGCTTTGGCCTCAGTCCAGGTGACATTATTAACAACCCCAGGAATAATACTGGCTTGGAATTGATACAGAATGGTATTTAACTGGCTCAAAGTTTACGAGATGTATGGATTCTGTAGTTACTTTAAACGTGATAGAACTGAAAGAAGGAGGTTACTCTGCTTGTCATTGCTTTGCAGACAAAAGTGAACAACTCTAGTCTAATTGGAATCGGCTACACCCAGTCCCTGAGGCCAGGTAAGTATTTGCTAAAAGATGAGACCCGGCGCTTGAGAAGCTCTTGACAAACTGGTTATAGGTGTTAACCAAGATTGAGGCAAAATAGATGTTAACCTACAAATAGGCTTAATCTATTTGTTGCTCCATTGCTTCAAAGTTTTCCCAATTTTTTACATTTCTAATAAATGATTCATTAAAACATTTAGAATTTGAAAGTGCTGATTCATGCTCAAAAATTTGTAAAACAGCTGTAAATATCCCATTTCATTTTTAACATTTTTGGGGCTCCTCCTCCTCTTTTTTGGGGGGGGGGGGGCTTGTGTGGTTTATACAAGCCAGCACTGAATCTCTTAAAAGTTTTGGTCACACAGTCCTAGATACCTCCTTCAATGAACTGAGGTCATAATTCTTTTTCGTAAACTGCCAGGGTCCTCCATCAGTAGTAGGTAAAAGCTTAGTAAATAAATACGTTGGCAGGAGAACATCTTATTGATAACTGAAGAGCTGGAATTCTTTCAAACAATTCTTTTGTATCCTCATAAAGTGATACTGTGTTTTGTTTCTCTCTCTCTCTCTCTCTCTCTCTCTCTCTCTCTCTCTCTCTCTCTCTCTCTCTCTCTCTCTCTCTCTCTCTCTTCTCTCTCTCTCTCTCTCTCTCTCTCTTTTCTCTCTCTCTCTCTCTCTCTCTCTCTCTCAGCAAAGGGGGGAGGAGGGGGGAGGGAGTAGACTGGCAGGTTTGGGCAACAGCCTCTGCTAAGGGAAAGTTGAGCGTGACGGAACCTGCTTTGAACTGTGCTCTCCCTCCTGCAGGTGTGAAGCTCACGCTGTCTGCTCTAGTCGATGGGAAGAACATCAATGCTGGTGGACATAAACTTGGGCTTGGCCTGGAATTGGAGGCTTAAAGGCGAGAAGACATCTGCTGCAGAACATGGGATATCGGAAGAATATGGCCTTAAAATTGTAATTCCAGTATGACTCGGAGGGTTTTTTCCCCCTCCTCAGTGGGATCCCCTAGAACAAGAGCTGTGTTAAGGATATTTAGGCAGTAGCTGGTTTTAGTTAAATTGGTTCTCTAACTAGTTCTCAATTCTGCATTAGTGCAGTAACTACGTAATACATTATTTAAATGTATTTAACTGTTGGATGCGGTACCCACAAATAATGAAATAGACTTTATGAAACCTGTACACACGTGTGCATGTTATGTTTCTTTTAACACACGGTAGCCCATTGAAATAACAAAACGGATCAATGGATTGTTCTGAAAAGCGAGGCCAGCAATTTTGTTAAATCAGCTTAATTAGAATGACTTTTGGTATCCCAAGGCAATTCAGAATTATGAATAAACAAATACACACACACATGCTTGTGCCTCCAGATATGTTAAAGTTATTGAAATGTAAAGCTGAAACCACCCTTTCAGATTTCCTTGTGAAGCTGCCTGTTACTCTCAGGGCATCGTAGCTTTTTCAGTGTTCAGGTGTTCCAGTTAATCCGTGCCGTTTGCTTAAGCTGCCCAGGTCCTCTCTGGGGACTCTCTTGAGGTAAACTGGGCATTGTTTGACATCACTGCTGTAGTCCTTTGTAGCAGCCAGTCTTGAATTTAGATTAGATGTGCACAAGAGTTCATGGTCCACAACAAGGGGGAGTAAGTTAATTCTGCTAAAGCTGATATCTTGAAAATAATAATCAAATTAGTATTTCTGCGTAGTGCCTAGACCAGGGGTCTTCCAACTTGGCCCTTTTATGACTTGTGGACTTCAACTCCCAGAATTCCTGAGGAGTTCTGGGAGTTGAAGTCCACAAGTCATAAAAGGGCCAAGTTGGAAGACCCCTGGCCTAGAGATTCATATGCGTTACCTAGCTTGATAGCCTGTGAGACTTCCCAACTGCCTATAAGCCATGAAGTCAAGAGTAACTCTAATTAGTGAATTTGTGGCAAAAGGAAGAACTGGTTTGTTTGTTGTTCTTTTAGCCATTAAATTAACCTACAGCTACAGAATTATGAGCTCCATCCCTGAATTGATCATGGGTATGAATGGCCACCTCGTCTAATCTTAGCCATAAGCGACCAAGCCTTGATGACTAGTAGTATTTACCCTCTAATTTTGGGCAGCTGTAGCTGAGTACTGATCTAATTACATGTGAGTTTGTCTCCAACTTTATTAGCCAGGGTGGAAACCAGGAACAAACCAAGTTATGTCACTATTTACAGTAGCTCTGAGCTGCTTCAATCGATTTCTCTACTCAATAGCAGGAGTTCTGTTCACTGTTACCTGAGTTTTTGTCTTTGTGGTCCATTGCTATGTTTTAAATTAATCTCTCAGACTTTAAAGTGGCCATCTTTGTACTAAAGTCCTCTGCCATGCTAGGGAAAATTCTTGTGTAAATTCCCAATCCTTTGCTTTCATAAAAATCCAGGTTGTGTTTGTTGTATGGGAGACTGATGTGTATTTGCCTCAGTGGGAAAAATTGAGAGTATTTCATATTCAGTTGTGTAATGTTCACTGTTGTATTACTGACAAGCATTATCACATTATTGCAGGAATGTGATCTGAATGGCTAGTCATTAGAATTGACATACATGGTGGAGGCAAGCTTTGAACTAGGAATCTATGAAGCTTGGAAATATATAACTATTTAAAATGAAGCCACTTAATTTCCATGTTTATTTCTAATATCAAGGCTAAAAAAAAGGGGTTTTTTAACTTACTAGCTGAATTTCCCATAGCTGTGTTTGTTTTTCCTGAAGTCTGCATTGGCCAGGGGCTAAGTTGTGGTTTAGCAGGCTATAGCATCCTTGCTCAAACCACATAAACCACTCAGGATCTGTTTGCAGATCACCCTGAAGTGAAAGCAAAGAAATGACAGTTTAGTTCTGTGTGTGAAAATCGCTTTTTTTTTTACCAGACAACTTTAGAACCAGAAAATCAGCTTCCCAGTTGCCCTAGGAAATACCACATTGTTCATTTGCCCCACAGGGCCTGTGCAAAAGTGCTATTTCAACTTGCTTAGAAATTGCATCTATGAGGAAGCTGTAAAAAAACTTAAGGAAGAGTTTCAGAGTCGAAATGTTCCTGAGGAGAAAACTTGACTTCATGTCTCTCTCCCCAGTGTACAGAGGGGTCCGAAACGAGACTTCCCAAGTGAGTTGAAGGGGACAAGGGGCCCTTAGGAGGAAGTCCTTAGGGGAGAAGCCGAGATCTGGGGCCGGAGGGAGGTGCAAGTAAGAAAACCTGCGTTGCAGTTTAGCCCCGTCTCTAAATCTATTTGCATGCATTGCCACTGTGTGAGAAAGAAAGGGCGGAACTTATATATGTGGAGCCATGATGCACATTGTTGGCATTGTGGTTAGGAAAAAAAAATGTGCGGGGGTTGTGATAGTGTCTAGTTTTGTTGGATTAGACCTCCCAGGGTTTCCAGCTGACATTGGTTAGGATGGCTGGGAGATTTTGGTCAACACAGCTAGAGGGAAATAAAAACAATTTAAACTACCTGAAGCCAGCTAGAAGTTGTGGTAGAAGGCAAAGCCTTTTAATTTCTGAACTCTTGTTCCATTGTATCGTGTCATTCTGAGATCCCCAAGAGTGCAGAAGGGCTCCAGGTGCCTATGGACTTGTATCTTGATGCCCACTGGCACCCTGGTTTAATTTTTTTTTAAAAATAATAATAATGTAAATTCCTTATATTACAATAACAGATCATAGTATTTTACTGGAGCATTTAGCAGGTTTTACTAGAAAATAATGGTAAAGGTTCTCTTTACACTCTGAAACTGAATAACAAGTTATATATTCCCGCTCCCCATAAACCAATTAATAACATCAAAATG
>NW_015390112.1:0-3042 GCF_001527695.2 Protobothrops mucrosquamatus
CCAGCTTCACAAATCCAGAATGACAATTTTCCACACATTTCGACTGAGGCAGAGACTAAGAAGAAAAAGAAGGAATGCCAAAGAAAATGTGTTAGGACCCATCATTTATGGAAAACTGTGATCAACATGAACATTAGACAAGTAGTCTCTGAGATTCACATAAGTAAATATGAAATCTCTAACAAGTTCCAAACAGTTGCAGGAAATACAACTATTTACAGATTCTTCATTTAGTTCTTCTCTTTTGTTTGTGGCATAATATTGCAAGAAAGGACTTTTGTACTTAATATAAGTGTAGAGTGATGAATTTGAGAAAATAATTAAGCTATAAGTGGATTCCTCTTCATGGCCCCTTTAACATACATTCCTCTATTCTTCATATAGCCATGATTTTAAAGTATGAGGATCGATTCATATAAAAGTTAAAATTAATTCTAAAATATTTATTAATTTTTATTCCATTAGACTTATTAAAATAAGATTGAAACTATAACAAAAAAACAAACCTCTGACCAGCATGCATAGAATAGAATAGAGCTGGAAGGGATGTTGGAGGTCTTCTAGTCCAAGCCCTGCTCAAGCAGGAGAACCTATACCATCTCAGACAAGTGACTGTCCAGTCTCTTCTTAAAAATCTCCAGAAATTGAGCGCCCATGATTTCTGGTGGCAAGCTGTTCCACTGGTTAATTGTCCTCACTGTTAGGAACTTTCTCCTTAATTCCAGGTTGCTTCTCTCTTTAATCAGCTTCCGACCATTGTTTCTTGTCCTGCCCTCTGGTGCTTTGGAGAATAATTTGACTCCCTCTTCTTTGTGCCCCTCAAATACTGGAATACTACTACCATGTCACCCCTATTTCTTCTTTTCTTTAAACTAGCCAAATCCAAGTCCTGCAGCCATTCTTCATATGTTTTAGTCTCCAGGCCTTTGATCATCTTACTTGCTCTTTGAACTTTTTCCAAAGTCTCAACATCTTTTTTGTAGTATGGTGACCAAAATTGGTTGCAGTATTCTAGGTGTAGTCTCAGTAGGGTTTTAGAAAGTGGCACTAATACTTTGCATGATCTTGATTCTATACCTCTGTTTATACAACCCAGGATTGTATTAGCTTTTTTGGCTGCTGCTTCACACTGCTGGCTCACAATCAAATGATCACCCACTAGGACTCCAAGGCCCCTCTCACAGTTGCTGTTTTTTAGCCAGGTCTCACCTAATCTGTATTTAAACCTTTGATTTTCCTGCCTAAATATAAAACTTTGCTTTTTTCCACATTAAAACTCATTTTGTTACTAGGGCCCATTGTTCAAGTTTGTCAAGATCTTTTTGGATCCTGAGCTTATCTTCTGGGGTGTTGGCTATTCCTGCCAGTTTAGTGTCATCTGCAAATTTGAAGAGTTCCCCTTCTATTCCCTCAACTAAGTCATTGATGAAGATATTGAAGAGTACTAGGCCTAAGACAGAGCCTTGTGGTACCCCACTGTTTACTTCTCTCTCCATGTCTATGTAGTACCATTGAGGACTACTCGTTGAGTACGGTTTGTCAGCCAAATACATATCCATCTGGTGGTGATGCTGTCTATACCAGCTTTTTGTAGTTTACCAAGCAGTAGATTGAGTTCTACTTTGTCAAATGCCTTACTGAAATCTAAGTATATACTATGTTCACAGCATTTCACTGGTCTACTAATTTAGTCACTTTATCAAAGAATGAAATAAGATTGGTTTGGCATGATCTGTTTTTGACAAGCCTGTGCTAGTTGCCATTTATAACTTTGTTTGCTTCTAGTTGTTCGCAGATCTGTTTTTTTTTATTAACTTTTTCAGGATCTTCCCACATATTGATGTTAGACTGATTGGCCTGTAGTTTTCTGGGTCTGTTTTTTTTTTCCCCTTTCTTGAAGATGGAAACCACATCAGCATTTTTCCAATCCTCAGGTACTTCCCTGTTGTTCCAGGATTTTTGAAAGAAATAGTGCAATGGTTCTAAGAGAACATCTGCCAGCTCCTTCAGAATGCTGGGATGTAATCTGTCAGGTCCTGGTGATTTATATTTGTCAAGGTCGGATAGTTGTTCTCTTACCATTTTCTTGCTTATTTTAATTTTTGTTTCTAGTTTGTCTTTTGCAGTAGTTTTTTGGACTATAATTTCTTTTTGTGTGAAGACTGATGCAAATAATGAGTTAAATAACTCTACTTTCTCCTTGTTGCCTGTTACGTCCTTGCTATCTTCTCTCTTTAGTGGGCCTAATGTTAGCTTGACTTTTTTCTTGTTATTAATATGTTGAAAGAAACATTTGATCTGGAAAGGTTTCTTGTGGACTACTGTATATGAAACATTGCAAAGCCATTCCCCTTTGAAAGTAGTCCAAAACCATCTCCCACTTAAAATATAAAGGAATAATATCTTAGAAATTAAAGTTATCAAAATTAAATGAGATGTTCTTTGTTTATTTGTATATTAATTGTTCAGTTTATTTGACTGCAATACTGGTGAAATAAGACTAAGAGCTTCTGCATAGTTTCCAGAACTCTCATGAGATGAGATGGAGGTGAGGTGATGAAAATGTGTCCTTCAAAAAGTCAGGTATCCTTTACTGCAGCAAATGGGACATGATTAGAAGCCCTGTGTAGAAAAGGGATATTTTAAGGCCCAGCTAGGTATCCAAGAAAAGGTACTTTCTGTTTTTAAATGAAGTGCCCTCTTGCAATTCAAAGGCAAAAATCTAAGCAGTATTTTCTTTCAAACTATATCTTATTCCTTCAGATATCAGGAAGGGCTTTTCTTTGGATCAGAAATGTTTTAGTGCTTCTGTTTTAATAATAATAATAATAATAATAATAATAATAATAATAATAATAATAATAATAATAATAATAATAATAACAATAACAACAATAATAATAATAATAATTTGAATGTTCAGTTGACTGAGGTTCATGTCTAATGAATAAAAGATAATAATAATAATAATAATAATAATAATAATAATAATAATAATAATAATAATAATAATAATAATAATAATAATAATAATAATAATAA
>NW_015390112.1:4112-12673 GCF_001527695.2 Protobothrops mucrosquamatus
CCCCTGGTCACGGCCGACAGATGGTCATCCAAGGTCAGCCGTGAATCCAGGAGGACTCCCAAGTTGCGCGCCCTCTCTGAGGGGGCCAAAGTTTCGCCCCCTATAGTCAACGATGGCATCAGCTGACTATGCCGAGGCGCCGGAAACCACAGCCACTCGGTCTTGGAAGGGTTGAGCCTGAGTCTGTTCTTCCCCATCCCTTTCAGGAGACACTCTCTCCAACCAGGACAAGTTGAATCCTGATGCAAAAGTTAATTTCTCACTAGGACCTCAAGAACCTCTATGCACTCTTGATTCATTTTCATTGGATTCAGTCCAAAACTGAACTTGGATACTAGTCAGTTGAATTTCCTTCTTTGCTAAATGTAGGTAAGAAATTAACAAATCTAAGGCTATCAGAACTACAATCCAAAGCACTTGAGGGACACTGTCACCAGTTTTATGGAGATACCAGGTTGCAGAGGGGACACAAAATGGCCATGATCCATGTCTTAAAGTAGTCACCCAGCATCCCATGTTAGACATGGCTGAATCATTATAAAACAATGTTCCATATTATAACATCTGAAGAATACCTTTGTGAATTGTACTGAAGCCTCCCAAGGCATCTAAGAAAAGTGTAAGATTTCTACTCTCCACACTGAATTCTCAGTGAAAGTCATCCACCTTGGTGACTAGGCATTGCCAACTTGATATGGTCCTAAGGCTTTGGAAAATAGAGAATGTTCAGCAGAATTTTACCCACCTTGTTGAGCAACTTTAGCTGTGAAAGAGCATCTTGGTTGATAATAAGTGTCTGTCTCTCGAAACTCCCTAGTTCCTCTATGATGGGATTCTTCTTGGGGAGAACCACTCAGCCTATGATGTTCAAATCTGCTACTACATCTCCATTTTGGTCCAAGTACATTTTCTTCTGAGAAAGATTGCAAAACTCATTCTTCTCCAGAAAAGGATGGAACTAGAATGGAAATATCCATGAATTTTAACAACAGAAATCTAGACACTTGTTATTGGTGTTGTGAAGAGATCTTTGGTTTTATAGACCCTGTTCTGCATTACCTACATGAGTGGTCTCCTGTTGAGGGATGGATTGCACCTCACAAAAACTGGAAAGAATGTATTTGGAAAACAACTGGCTCATCTTATCAGAAGAAACTTTAAACTAAAATGGAGGGAGAAAGGTGACCAGTCTTCATGACCTTTAGGACCAAATTCCAAGCAAAAACCACTAGATAACCAATCAAATAAGGAGGTAGGGAGTAAAGAGAAAGAAGAAAAACTCAAATGCAAAGTCGGAGATGCAGAAAGCATATCCAGGGTCAGCCATAAAGAAATAACAATAACAACAACAACAACAATAATAACAATAACCTCATGGCTGGGCCTGGACGGCTATTGGGTGTGGACCCTATGGTTATGGGATTACTGATCTCCGGATCGGTAGTGGCTTAGCCACTGTGAACCAACCCAGGCACCTCCTATCACTAATGATGAGAAGAAATAAAAAAAATCCCATACTGGATTGGTCATCGCTCGGATCAACAAGGACCACGTCAGATACTATGGCTCCTGGACAACTGTTGAAAAATGGGCCACAGGGCTCAGTTGTTACTGCTGGGGAACCAGAGCGTACAACTGTAAAGTGACTGGAACAAAAGCACAAAATCTGGACAACCAAAGAAAATCAAGAAATCATCCAATGCTACTACCAGGCAGAACCGACAGCCAGAACCGATGCAACTATGGAAGGAAAAACATCAGGAAAGTGATGTAACTGAACAACAATTAATAGATCCAAGATGTTACATCATCCATAATAAAGTTTTTACAGATGTGGAAATGCAACAACTAGAAACATTGGCTTAAAAGAAAACAACAAGTAATGATGATGAATAGATTGAAAAAAATATTCCAACACCTGAACAAACTGACCAACAAACTGACCAACCAGAGGAAGAAGCTGCCACACAGGATGAAGATTCCCCTGTGCAACAACTTGAAAGTATAGAGCTAAGTGATCTAGCAAAAATGCTGAAAGAAAAGATTGAAAACCACATCAAAGAAAACACAGAAAGAAAAAGACTGCCTGCCATTTGTGAAGTGCATAGCAAACGAGTGAAAGATCTACTAAATGGTGTGAACAACATATTAACTTCCATCCCATCCAGCACACTGTATGAAACAAACCAACTAGTGTACAGTACAGCCGCTGTTATAACTGCAGAATTGGGTTATAAAATGCCAAAAAAGAAATGCACTGGAACACCAAAGTGGAAAATTCGACTTGAAAATAAAATAAAAAAGCTATGAGGAGATGTCAGCAAATTAAAATACTTGAAAGAAGGAAAACTAAAAAATGAAAAACTGAAAAATAGTCTGTACAAAAAATATAACCTGGAGGAAAAAACAATAACGGAAACCATGGAAGAATTAAAACAGCATGTAATAGCAACAGGAAAGAAAATTGAAAGATACGAAGGACGAATAAAACAATATCATGAAAATGTCCAGTTCAGAAGAAACCAGCACATTTTCTATCGGTCACTTGATGAAAATCAAGTCCAAACTACTGTTCTCCCATGTAAAGAAAAAACTTTAAACTTTTGGAAAGAACTGTGGGAAAATCCAGTGGAGCATAATAAAACTGCCTCCTGGATCAAAGATATCCAAAAAACAAGCAACATGAAACAAAATGGAGAATATTGTAATAACCACTGATATGATTGCAAAACAAGTAAAGAAGGTCAAGAACTGGAGTGCATCTGGCCTGGACGAGCTGCATGGATGCTGGTTGTAACACCTCACCAGCCTCCACCACCGCATGGCCACTCAATTTGATGAAATGCTTCAAAATGCTACAAGTGAAGAATGGTTAACAGCTGTCGAACATACTTGATAATGAAGGACCCAGAAAAGAACACAGAACCAAACAACTACCACCCAATTACTTGTCTGTTAACAATGTTCAAACTTCTTACAAAAATACTGGCAAATTCAGTATTCAGTCATCTGATGGAAAACAGTCTGTATCCGGTAGAACAGTGTTTCTCAACCTTGACAATTTTAAGGCATGTGGACTTCAACTCCCAGAATTACACAGCCAGCATTGCTGGCTGTGGAATTCTGGGAGTTGAAGTCCACATGCCTTAAAATTGTCAAGGTTGAGAAACACTGCGGTAGAACAAAAAGGAAATTATAAAAAATCAAGAGGAACAAAATATCAGCTACTCAATGACAAAATGGTGCTTAAAAATGCAAAACGACGGAAAACAAACTTAAATATGGCATGGATTGATTACAAGAAGGCATTCGACTCATTACCCCACAGCTGGATTAATGCGTGCTTGGAAAACTTTGGAATCAGCAAAAATATCTGTACATTTTTGAAAGCAAATATGCAAAAATGGAAAACAGCCCTAACAGTAAATGGGGAGAACATTGGTGAAATTAACATCAGATGAGGAATTTTCCAAGGGGACTCACTTTTACCACTACTGTTCAACATTACATTAATTCCATTGACAATAATCTTACGAAACACAAAACTGGGATACTACATCTCAAGCCAGCATGGCAAGATAAACCATCTACTATACATGGATGACTTAAAACCAGGGCTTTTTTTGTCATAGAACACCCAGAATAGAGTTCTGGCACCTTTTTTGGATGGAACCTTGTAGGGTAGGCAAGGCGGGTTGTATAATGTGTGTGAGTTCTGGAAGGAATAGAACTGGGAAATGGAAGTATTGTGAAAGCACTAGCAAAGGATGACGGTTACAAATACCTATGCATAATATCTTGAATGGAAAAGTCAAAGAGTCAACGCAAAAGGAATACATCAGGAGAGTCCACAAAATATTAAAATCAAAGCTGAATGCTGGAAACATAATTAAAGCCATTAATACATGGGCAGTCCCAGTGATACGCTACCCAGCTGGAATTATCAACTGGATTTTGGCTGAACTAGAAAACCTAGACCGGAAAACACGTAAACTTTTGAATATGCACCACGCTCTACATCCACGAAATGACATCAACAGGTTTTACCTGCCAAGAAAAATAGGGGGCAGAGGGCTATTGCAAATCCACCAAACTGTAGAAGAAGAAAAACAAAGTTTGAATGACTATGTGAATCAAAGTACAGAAAAACTGCTGCAGGCTGTGAAAACAGAGAGCACTATAAAAATAACAGAAACAAAGGCAGAATATAAGGAAAAATGGCTGGATGACAGATTAAATAGATGAAAAACCAAAGCTTTGCATGGACAGCATTTGAAAAACATGGAAGGAAAATGTGAACAACTTGACATGGGCATGGCTTAAGATGGGAACCATCAAGAAAGAAATGGAAGGCTTAATACTCACTGCTCAAGAACAAGCACTACAAACTACAAACTAATGCCATGAAAGCGAAGATACAGAAATCCACTGACAATCCAAATTGCCAACTTTGCAATGACAAAGTTGAAACTGTTTCACATCTAATCTACGAGTGCAGGAAAATTGTGCAAACTGATTACAAAGCTAGACATGACTGAGTTGTTAAATTAATCCACTGGGCATTGTGTAAAAAACATGATTTGCCTGTGTCCAAAATGTCTTGGGAACATAGGATGGAAAAAGTTGTTGAGAATGAGAGGGTGAAGATTATGTGGGACTTTTGAATACAGACAGATCACCATTTGGAACACAATACGCCCGATATCACAGTTGTAGAGAACCGAAGCGTACAGCTGATTGATATCGCTGTACCAGGAGATGCCAGAATCGAAGAAAAAGAACTGGAAAAAATTATGAAATATCGCAACCTGGCCATCGAAACTGTGTGAATATGGATGAAACAAGTAACAGTGATACCCATTGTCATCGGGGCACTGGGAACTATGTCCAAAAACTTTGCAAAATACATAAAGAAACTGCAGCTTCCTGCAATAACTCCAGCAATGTTACAAAAAACTGTGCTATATTTTATATACAGTATCTTATCTTATATTTTAAGGAGGTACCTGATCAGCCAGCCAATTTGAATGTTCACTTGTCTAATGAATAAAAGATAATGATGATGATGATGATGATGATGATGATGATGATGATGATGATGATGATGATGATGATGATGATGATGATGATAAAGTTGGAAGGGACCTTGGAAGTCATCTAGTCCAACCCCCTGCTCAGGCAGGAAACCCTATACCATTTTGGACAAATGGCTGTCCAGTTTCTTCTTAAAAACTTCCAGTGTTGGTGCATTCACCGCTTCTGGAGGCAGATTATTCCACTGGTTAATTGTTCTAACTGTCAGGAAGTTTCTCCTTAGTTCTAGGTTGCTTCTCTCTTTGGTTAGCTTCCACCCGTTGCTCCTTGTCCTGCCTTCAGGCGCTTTTGAAAATAGCTTGACTCCCTCTTCTTTGTGGCAGCCCCTGAGATATCGGAACACTGCTATCATGTCCCCCCCTCGTCCTTCTCTTTGTTAAACTAGACATACCCAATTCCAGCAACCGTTCCTTATATGTTTTAGCCTCCAGTCCCCTAATCATCTTGGTTGCTCTTCTCTGTACTCTTTACTGATGATGATGATGATGATGATGATGATGATGATGATGATGATGATGATGATGATGATGGAAGGGACCTTGGAAGTCATCTAGTCCAACCCCCTGCTCAGGCAGGAAACCCTATACCATTTCAGACAAATGGCTGTCCAGTCTCTTCTTAAAAACTTCCAGGTTTGGAACATTCACAACTTTTGAAGGCAAGTTGTTCCACTGATTAATTGTTGTAACTGTCAGGAAATTTCTCCTTAGTTCTAGGTTGCTTCTCTCCTTGATTAGTTTCCATCCATTTAAGTGATTGTCCACTAGGACTCCAAGATCCCTCTCACAGTTACTACTATTGAGCAAGGTACCACCTATACTATACCTGTACATTTGGTTTTTCTTGCCTAAATGTAGAACCTTATTTTTTCATCATTGAATTTCATTTTGTTAGATATTGCCAGTGTTCAAGTCTGTCAAGATCCTTCTGTATCTTAAATGATTATACATTAATGCTCAAAATTTAGGGAACAAAATTTAGGGTGAACTTTAAATACTAGTACAAGAGTGCAAGCATGAGATAGTTGCCATTATGGAAACTTGGTGGGATGCAATTCATGACTGAAATGTATTGATAGAAGGATACAAGCTATTCAAAAGAAACAGACTTAATAAAAGAGGAGATAGAGTTGGCATTATATGTTAGAGATCACTTCCTCTCTACAGAGATGCACACAACAAAGGATGAAAGCCTTCCAAAATGCATATGGGTCAACATAAAATGAAAAAAGAATAACATTGTCATAGATGTATGGTTACAAGACTTGGGAATGTCTAGACTAATGAAAAGAGGGACTAGGGGAGACATTATTGCAGTGTTCCAATGTTTGAGAGGCTCTTACAAAGATGAAGGGGTCAAACTATTTTCTGAAAGACCAAAAGGCAAGATAAGAAACAATGGATGGAAACTAACCAAGGAGAGAAGCAACCTAGAACTAAGGAGAAATTTCCTAACAATGAGAGCAATCAACCAATGGAATAGCTTGCCATCAGATGTTTGGGTGCTCCATCACTGGAAGCTTTCAAGAAGAGACGGGACAGCCATTTGTCTAAAATGTTGTAGTGTTTCTGCTCAAGCAGGGGCTTGGACTAGAAGACCTTCTAGGTCCCTTCCAACTCATTCTATCATCCTATGCTTCTTATCCCATCTTTTCACATTTGGATCTTTCTTCTACAATTTTCTAACTTGCAAAGACCCTTAGTTTGGAGAACAGTTTAGTTTAGAGATAGTTACTGCTATTTCTAAAAGAATAAAACAAAGTTTCATCAAAAATGGTCAATCATATACAGTATAAACAAACTATGTATTTACCAAATAAATAATTGACAAAATTTGTCAATTATAAGGAACATTCTAGAGAAGGTCAAAGGTAAATTGAACAACAAAAAAAAGCAAATAGATTATTCACTCATTCAAAACAACATTAATTACTAGAAAGCATTGATTTGCCAAGGAGATAGTGGCCAGCCCAATTTTCTTCCAGGTAGACCAGATACGAAACATAATCAGATGAGCTAATTCTACTTTATTGTAAGGTTACGTTAATAGAATCTTCCAAGTCTGGAAGTGCAATCTCCCATCAACTGTCTTTACAGACTGAAAAATTAGGGAGGATCCTCTTTGAGTTTTTTCCCCCTGTCCATTATGCAGCAGTAGAAACCCCCCTCTCCCCTTATTTTATCATTCCATAGGAAGCATCTCTCCCTGGTTGCCCAAGCTCATTTCCACATATCATTATACTTCCTTAATAGATTGTGGCAATGCTGGTGATAGAACTTGATTTCTTGTTTGAATATTAGTAGCTCGGGTTGGTAGTTGGGCTGTTGATTTGATCTCCCAGTTTGGCAATTTGGTTGCAATTGTTTCATCTCCATTGGGGGGGGACATCTTCAGTGCACTTTGAATTGAGCACAATGTCCCCCCGAATGGAGACATAACATTTACAGCCAAATCGCCAAGCTCGGGGACCAAACCAACAGCCCAATAACTTGATTTCAGCAAAGCATTAAACATTTTTCTGAGCTGGTGATTAGGAACTAGTTAAATTAGGGGAGGACAGTATGTTAAAAAGTGGATAACAACTTTTTTTTATATGTAATCTATTCTTCTATATTCGAATTAATAGAAGCAGGTAGAGTTGATAAATCATGATTTTGAGATGCAAGATTTATACAAAATCTTAGACAAAGCTATTTTAATCTCATTTAAAAAATAAAAAAATAAAAGTTTCCAGGAAATTATTTATAATTTTCTGTAATGAGAGTTGCATAAGTAAGATCCAGTAGAAACGTATCTGACTTTTAGCAACAAAGATTTGACAAAATATAGTATCTCTTATTAAAACCAAAAAATGGCAGATACAATGTAGCTCTTTAATTAAGATTTCATTTCAACTTTTTCTTATACACATGTACAGATACATATAGGTATGCATGCCCACCCGCCCAAAGATACATATACATATACACATGCACATACACACACACACACACACACACACACACACACACACATATAATATCCAAACAAATACAGACCACCAAGAGAGCATCTATAAAATATAGAATTTAATCTACCTAGCTTTCGTCAACAAAATGTTTGACATCGTCAGGGTTAAAAGGCAAACACCGATTGAAGTCTTATATACCATTGCCGAGTGTGGCTCCTGGAGCATGTAACTGGCCCCAGCTGATCCTGCCGTACTTCGAGCATATTGCATATTACAATATATTTTACCATGCAGCCCCCAGCTAGGGGCGTTAAGCAGGATATTCTAAAAAGAAAAACTGCAGTATAGCAGTTAAAAATGTCAAGGTGTACTCAATCAGACCGGTCTGTCTGAAAAACTTCCTGTATATACTCCCTTGACTCAGCTGGCAAAGAGGGGAGGAGAGCCTGTGGCTTGGTGGTTAAATCACTGCCTAGTATGTAAAACTGCCCAGGTTCGAATCCCATAAAGGGTATGG
>NW_015390112.1:14057-16649 GCF_001527695.2 Protobothrops mucrosquamatus
AAAAGAGCCATATTGGAGCTGAAAATAAGAATGACTCTGGGACAACCTTTTTCAACCAACACAATCCCTTAGGCTGGAGAAGGGAGGATTTGGCTCTCTTCCAATAACTGAAAGATTTTTCATAGAAGCTTAAGATCTGTTCAGTGTTATTCCAGTGTATCATAAATGGAGAAATGGATTCAGTCACAAGAGGTTCTGGATAAACAAAGGAAAAAGGGGAGGAGCAGTTTTAGAGCTGAGCCACTGAACCAGAAAAGTTGAGTCTCCATTCACTGATTGTCTTAATGCAAAAACTGAGGTGCCATCAGACAGAAAAGATTTAGATGAGATTCCTGCCGAGAGAGGATGGGTTGGGCTAGATCAGCGGTCCCCAACATTTCTGGCTTTGTGGAAGGGAGTGGAGAGGGGATGGTTCTGTGCAAGGAGTGGCGATGCGTATTAGTACCCATGTGTGATTGCCTGCCACTCATGCAAATGGAGCTGTGTGAGTGAGCACGTTCATCTGCTGCCTGCATGGCCTGGTTCCAAATGGGCTGCAACCCAGTACCGGGCCGTGGCCTGGGGGTTGGGGACCCCTGGGATAGAAAATCTAGGGTCTCCTTCAAAATTATGAATTTCAAATTCTATGATGCTAATCAAAAACCAATATATACTTGAATTAAAACTGCAAATATCCCTTTTACAATTAGCAGTTTTTTCATAACAAAATATATCTGTCATGGTGCCCGCTGTATGAAATATTATCCCCTGAGAGATTAGATTCGCCAATCCTGTTGGTCTTTTGTAGCACAGGAAGGTTCAGCTGCTTCACCTCCTTCTCCTTTGGATTCCTTCTCCAAAGGAACTAAGTTTGATGAACCCCTTACCTGCCAGGGCTGCAACCTTGTAGTCCCCAACATCTCTTTGCCCTCCTTCCTTCTCCTCCTGGATCTGGAGGAATATGCATCATTTAAGGCATGAGCCAGAGTCTTAATGACACTGTGAAGAAGGAGTTGTCTTGGGATCCAGATCCCATTTCTTTTCTTTTGGGTCTCCAGTGGTGCTTTCTCAGTGCATCTTCTCCGGCCTTTGACAGAAAAAAACATTATTTGAAAAAGAACAGTGAAAAGACTGGCCTATTAATTCAGGCCCCACAAAGAGTTCAGGTTCAAATGAATCATCTTTTGGGCTTTCTTCCTCCTGAAAATTAAAGTTCCAAATACTATGGACATATTTGTTATATCTGTCAACTGTAATCCTTGACAATGTCCCCAAGGTTGTGGTGATCCAGACTTTCCCTTCAATGGGTCCTGGCAAACCTTCAAGTGTTGAATGGAAAAGAAGAATTCTGTCCAAAATGGAAGTATATTCCACAAGGTGAACAAAGACATTGACTTGCCTCCACTTAGAGATGGCATCCCTGAGGGGTCCTATATGTCCAGTTGTTGATAATGGTTGTGATACAACAACACAAATTCCATTCTTGACAAGCGTTGGAGTAAAAGTTCTAATAAAATCCTCTCCCTTCTCTGTGTCTAAAACAAGAAGTCCAATCAAGGTCCATCTGAAATGGAGGAGCAGTTGAATAATTACTGGGTACTGGAATCCTTCTTTGGGGAGCATCCGGTGGAAAAAAGGGAATTGCCTTTTATCACTCAGAGCCTCTGAAACAATTCCAAAAGTCACCTGAAAAAGTAATGAATTCAATGTTATAACTGATGTTCTACCAAGTCCAAAATATTAGCTTTTAATAAATCCAATTTGGTTCTTGTGAACATATTAGAATAGTTTATTGTTATTACATATGCCATATCAAGATAAAGAACAGAAAATGCAGAACATTAACATGACTGAACATAATCACCGGGGGGGCCCGGTGGAGGTCCGGTGGAGGCTTGGAGAGGGGCTGTCCATCTGCCCCCCTCGCCTCCCCCTCCCCCCCACCACCACCATGAGGACAACGACAACGACAACTGCTGTGGCCACTCTTTTCATCTGCCTCAGCTCCCTGAACTGGACTAACTTCTATGAGGACTTCCCCCCCCCCTTTTTTTCCTGCTGTTGGACTTTCTGTTGATGACCGGAATGTACCTCAGGACGGAACTGCTGGCCCTGCGTGATTCCCCCCTCGCGCAGGCATGGCCCAGTACAATCCCAAGGGCCTGCCTCAATGAAGGGGTGTGGAACCCTGAGAGGTGGTATGCAGCAAGAAGGGAACTAAAGAGAAAAAAATTAAGAGACTTTTTAGAGGGGTGTTTTACCAAATTTTTAGGGGGTTCGGGGATGGCCAAGGGGGGCATGGGGGAGGCCTCTCTGAGGCCAAGGCCAGACCTGTCGGAGGGACGCGGTATTAGAACGGGGAGGGAGGAGACTGGGGGGGTCAAGGGAGGGTGGTGTGATTAGTACGGTCAGTGGGAGGGGCAGATATGGTGGGAGCAGAGGACCATATCGGGTTTTGGGAGCACGCACACGCTGCTTACAAGCTTGTGGGTGCTCCGGTCCTCAGGGCTCTACCCGGCCTCCAGGGATCTTAGATCCTCGGGCCCGGGATCACCGGCTGATGTTATGTAACGCCAGGTCCGTGGTAAATAAGGCCCCCCTCATTCAAGATCT
>NW_015390112.1:18695-26127 GCF_001527695.2 Protobothrops mucrosquamatus
GGCCTTCTCGGTTGGAGCTCCCACCCTATGGAACGAACTACCCCCAGAGATCCGGGTGATTCCGGATCTCCCCTCCTTCTGCCGCGCCCTCAAGACATGGCTATTTAAGCTGGCAGGACTGGCCTAAGGGTTATTTTTAACTTGGTTTTAAAATAATTTTTAAAAAAAGGATAATAATTGGCCTTATAATAATATTTTACTTTAATTGATATTTTTAACTTGGTATTTTTGTAGTTATGTTCTTGTTTTTTAAAAGGCTGTAAGCCGCCCTGAGTCCGCAGGGAGAAGGGCGGGGTAAAAATTTAATAAATAAATAAATAATTAATAAATAAAAATAAAAACAAATATGAATATGCAAATCATATTTCTGCATCACCCCTACAATTTATTGCAATCAGATCCAGATATGCAGATCTGAAACTGAAATGTTCCTTTTAATTTTTTTTTTAATTTTCACCACATAGGAAATATGCTGTTTTACCCTATGGATCTCAATAGAGCATTGCTACAATGTGGGATCATAAATACTGATCTTTCTTATATAATTGTCTTTCAAATAATAGATTTGATCTGTGTTCTATCTCTGGAGCTATGCCAATACAAGTATGTTCATTATAAAGGCCTAAGTTAAATCTTCCAAATTTAACTATTGTGTCAAGCTGCTCAAATTTTGCTTGAAATTATTGGCAATTTGGAAAGTCTGTTTGTAGCAGCTCATCCATTTCAGTGTGCATACTTACTGAGGATGGGTGTATCTTTCTCTGCTTTGATATCCTGAATTCTTGGCGAAGCAATCTTTTCAGCTTGTTCTCCAGTTGTACAAGAGACAGGGAAGCCACAGCTCCTTATATACTTTGTTACTTGTACAATCTAAGATGTCTTTAATTGAAATTTTGCTTGTTGTAGCAGACACAATGTTTGGAGCTCATCAGTTTTCATAGCTTTAAATTTATACCATGAATTATATGCCCTGATAATAGAGAAAGAACAAATTGTATAAATTCCTTATTTAAGCCTGAGGTCAGAAGCTGAAGTCCTTTTACTCACCCTCAAGATACCTCTCAGGAGCTGTGATTTTATTTGTTATAGAAATGTCATCTCCATGTTAGTGTGTGTGTGTGTGTGTGTGTGTGTGTGTGTGTGTGTATGGGGGGGTAACCTTGGCTTATACAATTTAGTAATTGGGGTTAGGGAAGCTGGAGAGGGGTTTCCCCCCCTTTTTTTAGTTTTAACAATACATTCATTTGGGCCCTTATTTACTCTATTGGTTCAAAATGGAATAGCAATCTACAGCTAACATGTCATTTTCTAAAGAATATAATTTGAGACTGTGATTTATTAAGAATCACAAAATTATTATGAGAGTAACATATAACAAGGTATTAAAATCAGTATTTAACACTTTCACCATGGGTTAGTCCTCATAAGTTGTTAATGTCCAGACCCCAAAAACAAATATGCATTTTTCTCTTACCCCTTGCTAAGTATCCATCCTATTTATCATGTCCCTACTAAGCCCCAAACTCACTCTCAAACAAGCGCTTGTGGAAAAGGCTTTGATCAGATCCAACAATTTAGGTTCATTTTAAAGGCAATCTTTTCCTCCATAATATTTCCATTTACATGTCAGATACAGCACTGAGATCCATAAGGACAGCAAACTGTTGTTTCCCCTGATATACATACATACATACATACATACATACATACATACATACATACATACATACATACATACATACATATTAATTTGAAGGTTCAAGAGAAAGCAATTATCAATTATCGCTGCCCAAAGCCTATTTTTATTTCCTCAAGGAAGTACTTTTCATCTACCCACTCTCAGAAGAAAATGAGCATTTATTTTAGCCACAATATATATTAGATTAAAAACCATATGATTCATCAATTCCTCTTTATTCCATTGCTTTTTTTTTGTACATTGGAACTATTATTGCCATCTTCCACCCAACTAGGATATGGCAGTTATTACTGATATGTGTAAATCAACATGCCAAAAGAAGGTCTCACCAGTTGGGATATTGTGTGAATAGTTCAGCTAGTAGAAAGTCCTCTTTTGAGGCCATATTGCTCTTCATGCTTTTCATGATAAATTTTATATGAATATTTTATGGGAAAAAACAGTTGATATGTTGGCTAATATGCTTGTTTTTTAAAAAAAATAAAGTGGCTAATTAATGCTAGTGATCACTATGAGTCTATAAGCCATATATGTTTTGTCATTAGTAGGTAAAAGAATCCATTGGGCTTCTTCTCACAAATCTGGAATTTGTTTACAATTTAAAATATTATTGTTTTGGATAAGGTCATGTAAAAAATATTAGCTTCCCATCACTGCTGCACCTTCCCATTGTACAGAAGACCCTTTCATTGGACACAGACACCCCTCACCTTCACAAATTGTAGTTCAGAAGCTGTCAAAGCAATAGATCAGAGGATATGGGTGCTTTAATGCAAGCCCCTTCCCCACTGTGTATCTCAATCCCCAACTATGACACCTACAATGGCCATAGTGAAAAGAAGCTCTTGATTTCCATGGAGAAGATATAGTTGGATCTATTGCTCACCCATCACCACCTCATTCATACAACCAGATAGAGAAACACACATAGAAACCTGTGGGACTTTGTAGGTTCCTACTAATGTTGACATTTGGATGGAGAAGTCCCTGTGAGCTGCATCGAGAACAGCCAAAATGTGGTCCTTCCTTCCACAGCTGTAGTTGGGAACATTGGCTTCTCCAGCAGAGAGAATATCCAGCAAGGCATCTGAGGTCCCTATTGGGTCCAAATGGTTGTCATGGATGTTGTAGCCGAGAGTGAGATTTTGCAGGAGCTGGGGATTCTTGTTGGTGATTTGAATGGCAAAAATGAAGTGTAGGAGTCTTTTCCGATTAACATATACCCTAATATATATATATAAAAAACTGTACAAGTTATCATCATTTTTTAAAAAAAATAATTCTGTTTTTCTATGCTATCCTATTGAGTCTCGTGACATTATTGATCCAAAGCCAGGGACAAATGACAGTCACCCATTAATATTTAATTTTAATGAATGTCGGAAATATGGGATTGGAATATCCTCCACTAAGATAAGAATCACAGATATACCATTATTTGTAGCAGTACTAATTTTCATCAGAATCATCATATAACGAAGAGGATACTACATAAGTGAAACAAAAAAAGGCATTTTAAAAACAAGTAATCCACTATTCATATGAAGACTCCAATACCAATGAGCAGTTATAAAAATATGGAAGTGAGCTGTGCAGGAGAATCTACAACAATCACTACTTTAAATAAAAGTCAGTATTAAAGTCATGAATTCAGGATTGGATGAAGAGAAGAAAATGATGTGGACTTTTTTTCAGGTTTATTTTCTGTCCCATCTTTGGATTTGAGTTGTTCCACAAAATATTGTAAGACAAAAGGGAGAACTCATGGAAATCCAAATGATTCAAGAAATTAGTCAGATGCTGCAATATAGAGTTAATTAAATAAGAAGGAAAGAACTGTTAGAACTGCAAATGGAGGGAATGAAACTCCATCACACTGAATGACTTACCAGTTAGTTTGACTATAAGGAGCCTTGTTGAAAGGAAATATTCTATTGACTATCTTTGTTACAGAGGTGATTATACTAATGAGATGGTCTCCTGGCTTGTAAAAGCTCCATTGCTTCTTTTCATTATGATGCTCCAAACTGAGCAGGCACCTCATTCTATGATTCCCAGAGACTGGCTGGAGCACCAGCAGCATCAGAAGTAGGAGATCCATGAATCATAGGATTGAATCAAACTTCTTCCTGTTTTTAAACAAGAACAAACAAACAAAGAAACAAACAAAGAATTAGAAAGGAAAAAATGGTGCTTTCACAAGAAGGAAGCATCAGTGGTTTTCCTGATTCAGACAGAAACAAACTGAGTTTTTCCTGGAAAGAAAAGAAAGAAAGATAAATATCTCCTGCCTGTTCCAAAATATCTCCTGCCTGTTCCAAAACTTGTGCCACATGCAAGACATTTATCCTTTTCAGATGCAAGATCCTTTTCATATTGCTCCACTCTGATGTTTACATCAAAAGCAGTCACTGGAGAAATAGCAGAAGAGGTCTCAAAGAATGTGATGGACATAATTACAGTGAGAAGCAACTTCTCTTAGGATCCTGATGTTCTTCTGGGGTTCCATGTGCACAGGTGTAGTTGGAGAGAAGCATGCTTGTGAAAAACCACAGATACACCACTGGGGGCACTCTTCTGTGGTGACTGTGGTCTTTCTTGTCAGGACATGTCCCAAAAGAGATGCTGGAGGAAGGAAACTGATGTTTGGTATCAGATTGGCATCATATTAGCATGGTCTTTTGTCTCCAGAGGCTGCTGGGAAAGGTCATCCAGGGCTATTGGGTTTGGTGCAACTTTACGTTCTTGACACTTAGACACTAGTTCTGCTGTTTTCTATGGCCAAGCAAGCAATCGGTACATTTAACCTAATGCCTACCTAATGAGAGCATCTTGGGATCTTGTTTTCTATTAGATCTGTATTAACTCTACATTGGATCTGATTTTAAAATTGTTTGTATCTGTAGTGAAATATTATTTCCCTCTTTTCTAGACATATCATGTTTTCCGTAAAAGCTGACTAAGAGATAGGAAAGTGAAAGCCTGTGGACTATATTGTGACAGTTTATTAACCCTATTCCTGAGTAAATAGGGAGAAAGTTACAGAATGGACAGAAGTTTTTATTTGTCTTTACTTTGTACTCTGTCTCTGTGTTGTCTTTCCTTATTCATTGAAAACATTGAGATCTTTATATTTTAATGTTTCTTAGTCTATTAAGTAAAAAGTGGGCTGTCAGGTCCGCAGCTGAGATATTGGCAGTGCCCACAGTGTGTTGGATGGCATAACCTGATTTCTTGCCATACCTACCCAGAAACTTGTTTGAGGGTCCTGGTGGTCCCCCTTCATTTTCTGTGGGTGTGCTTGGTGGGGTGGGACCACTTTGATATTATCTTCTCTGAGGCTTTGTGAACCCTGCCAAAGACTTCCAAGTGCTTGAAGGTGCAGTTAGAAGTCCCTGCATTTCTGGTTTATTTGGGTAGATCGTTGAGAGATTGTTTCTTATATGGAAGGTGATACATTGATATGTACACTTTGGCCCTGAAGGGAGAACTGGTGGTTCATTGAGGCCCTGGTGGCTGGATAAGGCCACTCCTGCAAGGGTCATCCTCCTCCTCCTCTAAGAAATGGGGCACCCCAAAGCAAGGTGTCTTTCTGCCCCTGCAGGTCAGGTGAGGAGAGCTGTCCTAGGGTGCCAAGGGGAAAGGTGAAGGGGAAATGGGGTGAGGAAGCTCCAGGCCACCTCTCTTGCTAGAATCCAGGTCAGAATCTGGCAGTGATTCACCTGGCTTTCAAGAGTCATGTGAAGCTCACCCAGCTGCTGGTCCTGGCCAGAAGAGTGGGACAAGGCAGGATCAGAGTCTTTTGCACTCCTCTTGGGTGATTAACTGGCTTTCAATGACTATCGGAGGATATGGTTTGGATTTGGTTAACTTTAATCAAGCCCAGTATTTGTGGGACCTCCTCAGTCCCTTTTGCAAAGCCCCATGGCAGAGGGCATTATATGAATGTCCCACCAGGGGGCTGAAACTTCTGGTGCCCAGCAAAATTAAACCAAGTGAGCAAAGCTCTCTTAACCACCATATAAATATATGTTTTCCTTAACTTGGATTAGGAAGGAACCCTCTTTTCTTGGCCTGTGTGGACTCGTAAACTGACTCCTTTGCAAGGAGTTTTGAAAAATCAGGATGTTTTGAAACCTCAAGTGGCTGTTAAGTTTAACCCTGTCAGACAACTTCTGGTGGTGCTTTGTATTGATGTGTGGCAGTAAAAATAATCTTCAAGAAGGCAATGTTGAAAAACTTTGTAAACCTTCATTTGGCTAGTTTATCTGATAACAACTAAAGCCACGGAAAAAAAGAAAAGAAAAGAAAAATCCAAAGAACTGAAAGCAAGTTTTTTTTTCTCTTTTTTCTTTAATCTGGCACTTTGGATTATTCAATTCCCTTTTGTTGGACAATGGTGCCATTTACTGTCCTTGGAAATTATCCCTATTGTCAGATATGAGGAGAGGAGGCTGCTCGTTTTCCCCTCCCCCTTCATGCCTGCTAAAGGCCCCAGGTTCCATATTCCTTTTAGTCCTTCCGCACTGTCCTTTGAAGTTGCTGGGAAAAATTGGAAGCAACCATAAATGTTCCCCTCCCTTTTTAATTAAAAGGAAGGCCTGATTTGGCCTCTAACCCCAAATTGGTGTGTGTGTGTGTGTGTTACATATTTGACCATCCAAAACATTAAGCTTGGACTTGGAATGGTGAGAAAAATAGGAAATGGTTAAAGGGTCCTTTAAAAACCACGTGTTTGGTTGGAATCACCTCATGATTTTTCTCACTTCTTGGAGGACAAGCCACATGCCTAAAAATGTTGTCTTAATAGTATCTGTGTATAGATGTCTGTCTGTGTTGTTCTGTGTTATTCCCAAGACTTGGAAGAGGGTCAAAACCCTCTCTGATAACAACAAACAAAAAGGCCTTATTTAAAAATAAATGGTTTGCCTGGAGAAAGTATGAAATGAAATATCTGTATGTGAAATTGTTTGTGCAAGCAGTAAAAAGGGAAGTGAATGAGTTAATCTGCTGATATGTAAATGTGTGTGTGTGTGTGTGTGTGTGTTCAGCCCTTAACCCCCCCTCCAGGCTGTGAAAGAAACAGTAAACTACAGATGTTATTGTTGTAAAAGTAAATGGAAAAGCAATAGCAAGTGTTTGCATAAGGATGTGGAAAATATATGCATGTGAAGGAGAGAAAACTATTTTGTTAGTGGTGAGATTTTTGTAAAATTTGTTTTTCTTTCTCCTGTCTCCTTTTTTCACTGGTTGTGTTACCTTAAGAGCCAGAGAGACAGAAAAGGAGAGGGGGGCTGCTCGTTTTAACTTTTTTTTCTCTGTTTAGAATTCTGGTCTGAGGAAGGGGGGTGGAAGTGAAATTTAATGCCCATTTTTGCAGTTTCAGCTTGCATTTTTTTTTACTCAAAAGAGAAAACAGTAATTGTTGGATAATCTTTTTTTGGAAATTTTTGAGTTTTAAAATGTTTAGTTAAACATATATATCCATCAACCAAAAGAAATGACTCTGAATTGTTTTGCTTAGATTTGTAAACGTTTTAACTTACTTAATGGAAATTTGCTTTCATTTAAATGGAATTTGATTAAATTGGAATTTGATTAAATATATTAAAAGCAATACTAGAGTTTGATATAAAACTATTTCAGTAACTCAGAATATCTCATTAAGCTTTGTTTTTTGTGGAGTTGCTTTTATTTTGTTTTGTTTCTTTTATGTTTTTATGTTTGTGTGCA
>NW_015390112.1:27595-30030 GCF_001527695.2 Protobothrops mucrosquamatus
GTGATTTGAACTCATCTAGGCTGGACAGGTGCTCACTTATCATTTTCTTGCCTATCTTAACTTGTGTTTCTATACTGTTTTTTATGGCACTATTTTTGATAGGTTGGTCTGTTTTTTCCCTTTGTGTAAAGACAGATGCAAAAAACGAGTTAAATAGTTCTGCTTTCTCCCTATTGCTTGTCACCTTCTTACCACTTTCCCCCACTAATGGACCAATTGTTTCCTTCACTTTTTTCTTGTTTTTTACATGTTGAAAGAAGCTTTTTTAGTTATTTTTGACTTTGGTCGCAAGCCTTAGTTCATTTTGAGCTTGGCTTTCCTCACTTCATCTTTGCAGGCTCGGGCTATTTGTATGTATTCTGATTTAGTTATGTGCCCCTCTTTCCACTTTCTATACTTGTCCTTTTTATCTTTCAATTGATCAGAGAGTTCTTTATGAAGCCATGCTGGTTTCTTTTGAGAGCTGTTATTTTTCCTCTTTGTTGGTATTGAGGTAGACTGGGCTTCTATTATCTTGCTTTTCAATATTTCCCAAGCTTCTTGTGTTGTTTTCCCCTGGAGGATTCTCATCCATGGAATCTTTCGCAAGCTCTCTCTAAGTTTATTGAAATTAGCTTTCTTGAAGTCCAAGACTCTAGTTTGACTATGCTCTATTGCTTGTGCTTCCATAATGTTGAATTCCAATATTGCATGCTCACTACCTCCCAAGGTTCCTGTGGCTTCAACGCCTTCTATCATTTCATCTCTGTTAGTGAGAATTAGATCCAAAATGGCTAATCCCCTAGTTCCCTTCTCTACTTTTTGGGAGACAAAGTTGTCTGCTAGGTTTGTCAGGAATCTGTTTGATCTTCCACTTGGTGCAGAGTTTGTCTCCCAGTTGATGGCAGGGTAATTAATGTCCCCCATTACTATGGTGATGTGCATCCTACATACCTTAGTTAGCTGACTAGATGACCTCCAAGGTCCCTTCCAACTTCTCCTTCTCCTTCTCCTTCTCCTTCTCCTTCTCCTTCTCCTTCTCCTTCTCCTTCTCCTTCTCCTTCTCCTTATTATTATTATTATTATTATTATTATTATTATTATTATTATTATTATTATTATTATTATTATTATTATTATTATTATTATTATTATTATTATTATTATTATTATTATTATTATTATTATTATTATTCAACAGACTTCAACAGACCATGTCACAAGCTTTTAATAGGAAATGTAGAGTTGGAAATGTGAAGACATGAGGGGACATTTTATTATGCTTGGTGGACATGTACAAAAGCTTTAAAAAATAATTTTAAATTCCTACATCCGTAGAGAGGATTTTAAAGACATCTAATTCAAAACAGAATAGTTGCTTTTAGGATTAACGATAACAGAATATCAGAGTTGGAAGGAACTTTGGAGGTCTTCTAGTCCAGCTGCCTGCTCAAACAGGAAACCCTCTTATCATTTCAGACAAATGGTTGTTCAACCTTAATGCCTGATGGATAATGATTGATGGATAAATTTGATTGATGGATAAGTCATAAAGATTGATGGATAAACAGATAGAAAAATGACATTGAAGATTATTTCAGATTTATGACTCATATGGTGAGATTATGCACAAAGATGGAAAAATTTGACACTACCCACCATGGAGGAACTGTTGGTGAAATTGACAGAACATGCTGAGATGGACAAACTGATTTCTTTTATTAGAGAAAAGGCAATATATGTTATTAGTGACTGAAACATCCTTAGTGTGTTTTTGCATAAAAAGTCCACAAAAATCAACTTGCAATTTATTGTTTTAATGATTGGAGATGATAGATTATAGAAAGAAAAGAGTTACAATGCAACTTTAGAGAGAGTGGTTAAAATATATTTAATTGCTGTGAACAATATTAAATGGTGCTTCTTTATATTTCTATAGCTTTATATCATTATTTTTTTCTATTTTCTTTTCTTGTTGCACTTTTAACTTTTATCTGTTATTTCTCTCTTTCTTTTTGGTTCTCTCTATTTTAATTAATTTATATTAGCTTTTACTAGGAGAGCATCCACCCACTGCTGCAAAGACTCCTCCTCCTCCTCCTCCTCCTCCTCCTTCTTTCCAAATGCCTACCTAGGTTACAATTGCCATGACAATTATTTGAACCCCAGAATGACTTGGGATGCTGTGCTTGACCTGGTGTTCCTAGCTTTAGCTGTAGAAGGAAGAAGGATCTTTTCATTGTCCTTGCAGAGACTAAGGCTGACATCTCCTCTGAGATTGCCACCATGCTTGCCACCTATAAAATCCCACAGGTATGTCTACAACATTCTTGTAATCTACTTCACACAGTGTAGGGGTCAATAGCAAGAGGCACAACAACTGAACAGAATCAGCAGTTAAACACTCCCAGTGCCCACATTTCTATCTGCACTAAGAGAAATCACTTGCTTCTTCA
>NW_015390112.1:30815-45042 GCF_001527695.2 Protobothrops mucrosquamatus
ACAAAGAACTCCAATTGCAGATAAACTATCATACAACTAAAATAATGGCATTTTTACAGCCCCTGCAATTATACAATTGTTTCTGGCATGGTTCCCTTTGTACAAATATCATGTTTAAAATATCTTGGTGGGGATTTCAGGGCTCAGCTAAAGGCACGGGATAGATATGATAACTCAACTACCCAAAAGAGCTATTTTTGCTGGACAAGGATGGAGGAAATTATTGTCCAACTGTCCTTTAATTTTTCCAAGCAAAATCATTGGCCCACTCATGGATGGAGAGCATTTTGCACTATATTCGAGGTTTGGACTCTTAGGAAATTTGGAGAGTCAAAATTCTTCTGTTTCACATTTCTACATTTCTTTTTCTCATAAGTTGCTTCTTTGTGTTCAAATCTGGCCTCAGAATGATAATGTAGCACTTGGGGATGAAGATGCAGATCAGCAGACCAGCACTGGAGACAAAATGGAGAAGACCTGAACAGCCACCATGTATTTCCCTTTGGTGCTCAGATAGGTGGGCACAAAAGTCACCCAGACACTGCAGAAGACCAGCATGCTGAAGGTGATCAGCTTGGCTTCGTTGAAGGCCCCAGGGAGATTCCTGGCCAGGAAAGCCAATATGAAGCAGATGGCAGCCAGGAAGCCTAGATAGCTGAGGGTGATGTAGAACATGACAACAGATCCTTCATTGCATTGCAGGATGATCACTCCAGGCTGGGACTGGAAGTCAGAGTCAGGGAATGGGGGAGAAGTTCCCAACCAGATGGAGCAGATGATAATTTGGACAGTAGCAGAAGAAAGGATGATGGAATTGGACCAAATCTTCCTCATCCATGTCTTCACTCGATTTCCTGGTTTTGTGGCCAGGAAAGCGAGCATGACTGTGATCGTTTTGGCCAAAAGAGAAGAAATGGCAACTGAGAATATGATGCTGAAAATCACTTGTCGGAAAAGGCATGTGGCTTTCCTTGGTTGACCAATGAAGACAAGAGGAGTCAAGAAGCAAAACAGGAGGGAGACCAGGAGGATGTAAGAGAGGTCCCGGTTATTGGCTTTGACAAAGGGAGTTTCTCGGTATTTGATGAATATGATTAAGACAAGGCCTGTAGTTAGCAGCAAGAGTAGGGCAAAAAAGACAAGGATGAAGCCCATATGTTCTTCATAAGACAGGAAGGTTATAATCTTAAGGATACATTGGACTCGGTCCTCATTTGGATATTGATCATCTGGACATTTAGTGCATTTTTCTGTACCTGAGAAAATCAAAAGGGCAATACTTTTTAAAACTTCTGTCCTTTACATTTCAAGGAATACCTCCTTGGGACAACAGCTGATACCAAGAATATTTTCCAGGATGTGTTTCTTAATATCTCCTCAGAAAGAAGATAGGAAGAACATCATTTTCTAAATCTTGTAGAGCTAAGGTCTATGAAATTGGGGAAAATCCTAGGACCAATGTGATTTCCTGCATAATCTGCAGAAGTTTCAAAGTTACCCAGACTATTAGAGGCAAATAATGAGTCAGTCCATCTTACTAGGGACACTTTTGGAGTCCTTCCAGATGGTACTTACTCAGTACCATACTGGACTCAGAGGATGCCTATCTTCTGAAATCTAATTGGCTGGCAGAGAAAGTTAGTCCTGCTGTTAGTCCAATCTGGAATGACTACTGGGAATAGTGGTAATATCAGTGTAATGAGGTGCACCGATAATTGTCCACATCCCCTCATTGTGGACCAGTGATACCTTCCAGTGATCTGAAAGGGGAGGTCCATGTAGGGTGCATTGCAATAATACTTCCAGAAAATGAACCTAAGACAATTATCATGTAAGGTTCATTCTGTCCTTTAACTTTCACTTTAATGAAAATGCTCTGGATGAATCCACTTCCACAAGCCTGTTCTTTTGTTTGGTGTCACCCACCTTCCTGAGTGGAGATTGTTCCCTCCGGACAAGGAACACAGTCATAACAGCAAACTGGCTCTGCTTCTCGCTTCTGCTTGACAAATCCAGGATGACAATTTTCCACACATTTGGACTGAGGAAGAGACTAAGTAGAAAACAAAGTATTCCAAAGAAAATATGTTAGCACTAACCATCATGGCATGCTGACATGCTCTTGAAAAAAGACTAAAAGTGACTGCTCAGTTTCTAGAACTTTAGAGATATGAAATAGAGGTGAGGTCATGTGAGTGTGTCCCTAAAAATATATAAATCAGGAATCTTTTGCTGAAGCAAGTGGGAAATTTCTTGAAAAATAATAATTTGCCTCAGCAGATATGAGCCATGTGTGGGAAAGTGATATTTCTAAGGCCCAGCTAGGTATCCGAGACAAGATCCTTTCTGTGAAGAATTACAATTAGGTAACAACAACTGGTATGGAAGAACAAATCCACATTTGTTATTAGCTAATTTTGGAGCCTCACATTTTCTTCCCCAGCTAACAATCAAGATGAAATATTGCATTCAAGGGGTTTTCAGAGGAAGTGCCCTCTTATGAGGCAAAGGCCAAATCTAAGCAGTATTTCCTTTCAAATAGTCACTCATTCCTCATTTCAATGTTTCAATGCTTCAGTTCTTTGGGATAAGACATAGCAGAACAATCATGATTACTTGTGAACTGAAAGCCTCCTTCATAGGACCAGAAGGCCTATTTCTCTGTCTCAGTGGGGTGAAAGACTGGAATGGATAACTCTGGACAGGTCTGGGTTTCTTAAAAACCTCTTACCCTGCCCTTCTATGGGACACTGGTCCTAACCAGGAGAAGATGAATCCTATTTCCTAGGAACCAAAAGGAGCTCTATCCAGTCCTACCTTGTTGTGCAACTTTAGCCATGACAGATGATCTTGGTTGATAATAAGTCTCTGTCTTTCAAAAGCCACCAGTTTGACTTTCATTAAGTTCTTGGGGAGAAACACCCAGCTTACGATACTCAGATCAGCCTTTACCTTTCCATTTTGGTCCAAGTACAATTCATAATCAGAAAGATTGCAAAATTCATTCTTCTCCAGAAAAGAATGGAACTAGAATGGGAACATCCAGGAATTTCAAAAGCAGTAAACTGGCAACTTATCCCTTTTTGTCTGTTCTCATTTGAATCTTTCTTTTACAAAGGTCTAACTTGCAAATATTCTTAGTTGAGAGAACAGGTTTAACGACTAACTTCAAAAATGTAAAAAAAATATTTCAGCAAAATTTGTCAATCATGTATTGACAATATAAGTTTTAAAAACTATGTAATTGATAAAATTTGTCAATTATAGAAAACATTCTAAAGCAAGTCACAAATAAATTGCACAAAGAAAGATTTGTGAAGAAGAAAGTTACCAAGGCTAATCTCCTCCCATGTAGACGAGATTAGAAACAAATTCAGATGAGTTAATTCTACTTTATTGTGAGGCACATTAAGAGAATATCTCTCTCTCTCTCTCTCTATATNGAATTACCCAGGGATCACATTTTTAAAGAAATTTTTGATATATATATATATATATATATATATATATATATATATATATATATATATATATATATATATATATATATATATATATATATATATATATATATATATATATATATATATATATATATATATATATATATATATATATATATATATATATATATATATATATTCTATATTTTTTCTATTATCTATCTATCTATCTATCTATCTATCTATCTATCTATCTATCTATCTATCTATCTATCTATCTATCTCATCAGATGTATATACTACTCATCTTAAGGTGTGATGCAATTGTGCATGTCCAAAAGTACAAATATCGCACCAACCTAGGGAGGATCCTTTCTAAGTTTCTCTTTACACCCATCATTCATTTGTGGGCTCCCCCGCTTTTCTGATTACATATTTTGAACAGATTATGATGGTGATATAACTTGATTTTAGCAAAGCCAAATGAACCAATTAATGGACCAATTCCTGTTGTGATGATTAGAAACTTAGTTAAATGAGGAATGGATGGTATAATAATTAAGTGGGTAAAACTCACTTTAAAACTGTATTCTTTTCAAAAGAACAAAGCTTCTGGAAAACCATTTATGATTTCTTGATAGCAAAAACTAAAATTCAATAGAAAATTATCTTATTTTATCAACTAGGACTTGACAAACTATGGTATCTCCTATAAGAAAAAAGCTGTAGATAGAAGCTACAATGTAGACCTTTTATTAAGATTCCAGTTGTACTTTTCTCATACTATATATTGTATGTATAGTGGTCAATGATTACAACAAATTAGAAGCAGTAGTATTTTAATTTGATTTGATACTAATCATATAATTAATTCCATGATAATGTCATTAATAATTTTGATGAAAGGGAATTGAATGCCTACCAACTGGTCGCTGATATCAAAGGGGTATCTAAATTTATAACTTAGAAACAGAAATAAAATTCATCTTTTATCAAAATGGGCTGGAAAAAAAAGCCTGAATGGAATTTAAGAGAGAAACTAGTGCAAACTCTTCAACATAGAATAAGAAAAATGAAATGTAGAGCAAGAACGATGGATATAAATCCTAATAAGAATGCTTATGAACTGATAATCAATTGATAAATTGATAATCAATAAACCAATTAATCAATTAATAAGGAGGAACTATTTCCCAAAGTACCTGAAGACAAGAACCAATGGATGGAAACTAATCAAGGGAAGAAGCAACAAAGAACTAAGAATAAATTTCCTGACAGTGGGAACAATTAACCAGTGGAACGGCTTGCCTTTGGAAGTTGTGGGTGCACCATCCCTGGAGGTTTTTAAGAAGAGACTGGACAGCCACTTGTCTGGAATGGTATAGGGTCTCCAAGGTCCCTTCCAGGTCTGTTATTCTATTATTCTATTATTCTACTTGTGAAAATGATGTTAAAATAGTAGTTCATTGCAAACCAAATGTGAATCAGCAATGTGATGATCATGGAAAGAAAGCAAATGCATTCATAAGAATCTCAGAAAGTGAAGGTTAGTTTTCTTGGGAGACCCCAAGTGCCCCTTTCAGGCACCACACTTGGAAAAAATATTGCCAAAAAACTGGATCAACTTTAGAGAACAGTACTGTTCTTTAGAGAATAACAATGAAACCAAGGAAGAGATGAAAGAAGCTGCTCTTAGCCTTAAGGAAAGACTTAGCCTTAAGAGAAGAACCACGTTGGTCTACTGGAGTGGAACATCAGAAGGTATCTGGGGGCACCTTTTCCAAATAATACAAGCTCTTAGATGGAGAAGGGAGGATACAGCAACCATCCAATAAATGAAAGATGTTACACAAATGCTTAACATTGGTTTAATGTTATTCCAGAGTACAGGACATGGGAAAGTGACTTCAGGTACAGTAGAGAAGATTCTGGCTGAATAAGAGGAAAAAGCATCTTGAAAGAGGAGTTTTAAGTGCTGAGCCAGTGATCCAGACAAGTCTCCCCTTTATTTGATCTAAGATGGTCTAGGTGGTCTAAGGGGTCCCTTCAAATTTCTGAAGGTAATATTCTATGGTGCTAATCACAAACTCATACATACAGGAATTTATTTAAAAATGCATGCTTCATTTAAAAGTTAGCTGTATTTAATATCAAACTATATCTGTCATAGTTCCCATTCTTGTGAACATTATTATCTGAGTTATTAGATTGGCGAAATTTGTTGGAATCCTGTAATACAAGCAGGTCGATATACAATAGTTCGCCTCCTTCTCCTTCAGATTCTTTTCCCAGAGGAACTAAATTTGATGGGGGTCTAGGACAACTTGACCCAGCTAACTCACCACTATACAACTCGCCACAAGACAATTTAATGTTGTATTAATTGTTTCATTCAGTTACTTATTTTTATTAGTGATTATATTTTTGCCAGAATTATTGTGACTCTTGTATTTCTGGACTGACTATCTTTTATTATTGTACATGACTGTTGAAATTAATTTAACTTTTGTATTTGTTGAATTGGTGAATTGACATAACCCCATACCTGCCATGGCTGCAGCTTTGGAGCCCCCAACTGCTCTTTGCCCTCCTTTCTCCTCCTCACAGATCTGGAGGAATATGCAGCATTCAAAGCATGGTCCAGAGTCTTAATGGCACTGTAAAAACGGTGAAAATTCATGGCCCACACCATGTTCTTTTTCTTTTGGGTCTCCAGTGGTGATTTCTCAGTGCATCTTTTCCGGCCTTTGATAGAAAAGAGGTGCTTTGAAAAAGAACAGACAAATGACTGATATCCAGAGGGTGGATCCAGAAAGAAACTGGGTATAAAGGCATCCTTTATTGGCCCCTTTTTTCTCTCAAAATCAACAGTCCAGATACTATTCACATATTTGAGAGCTTTGTTCTCTCTCAATGGAAATAAGCCAAGGAGTGTTGTGATCCAGACTTTTCCTTCAATGGGTCCTGGCAAACGCCTAAGTATAAAATGAAAAGGAAGAATTCTTTCCAAAACAGCACCATATTCTATGTGGTGAATATAGACATTGATTTGTCTCCACTTAGAGAGGACATCACTGTGGGGTGCTGTAAGTTGAGTTGTTGAGAATTGTCGTGATGTAACAACACAAATTCCATTCTTGACAAGCAAAGGAGTAAAAGTCCTCATGAAATTCTCTCCATTTTCTGTGTCTGAAGCAAAGAGACCAATGAAAATCCATCTGAAATGGAGGAGCACTTGGACAATTCCTGGGTAGAAGATCCCTTTTTGGGGGAAAAGCTGATGGTAAAAGGGCAAATGGCTTTTATCACGTGGTGAATCTGAAAATAATTCAAAACTGATCTGAAAAAGTAATGGAGAAAACTGTTATATTTGGAATCAGATCAGTTGCAAAATATTAGCTTTAAACAAATCCAACTTGTTTCTCATGAACCTATTAGAATAATTTATTGTTGATTAGTCATTAAGCCCATATCAAGTTATAAAATAAAAAAACTACTACAGTATTGTTAATAAAAATTAACAATACTGAATAACAATGGCATAAAAGAAAATACATTAAGTTTAACAGAATAAGAATAAGAATGCAAATCATGTTTCTGCATCTACAAATTATGGCAAGCAGACCCCCATAGGCAAATGTCAACTGAAATGTTTTGTTCAAATAAAGATACATATTGTATATATATATTTTTTAAAAAATGATCAAACAGGGAATATGTTGTTTAATATTTAATATTTAATATTTAATATTTAACAGGAAGAAAATCATCGCAGACTTCCCAAAGGGGAAAAAAAGTGAATATTGGTGATAGAAAATTCATTCCTTTGGGGAACAGAAACTATAGCCTGTAGACTGGGCAGTCAATCTAGGAAAGTATATTTTCTCTCCAAAGCAAAAATCAAAGATGTAACTGAGAATCTTACTAAAATAATCAACCCCATAGATTACTACCCCTTTCTTCTAAACGTGGGGACCAATGACACCAGAATGAATCTGAAAACAAAAACAAGAGATTATGAACAGCTAGAGAAGAAAGTTAAAGAATTAGGAGCACAAGTGGTGCTTTCATCTATACTTCCAACAAAAGGCCAACGGGCAATGAGGACCAAAGGATTTTAGAAATGAAACAATCCCTAACCACGATACCTACAATGGCCATGATGAAAATCATGAAGATATGGTTGGATCTATCACATACCACCCCACCACCCCATTCAATTTTACTATAGAAAAATAAACATACAAACCTGGGGGATTTTATAGGTGTCTCCTAATGTTGACATCTGGATGGAGATGTCAGCAGCAGCTGAATCAACAAGAGCCAAGAGGTTGTCCTTCCTTCCACAGCTGTAGTTGGGAACATTGGCTTCTCCAGTAGAGAGCATATCCAGCAAGGCATCTGAAGTCATAAGCGTGTTCAGGTAGTTGTCATGAATGTTGTAGCCAAGTGTGAGATTTTGCAGAAACCGGGGAGTCTTGTTGACCACTTGAATATTAAAAATGTAGCGTAGTGCTCTAAAGCTATCAAAAGATAAACTAACATAAAAATGTTCATGTTGTCATCATCATTGTTAACAGCAATAACAGAATATTTTTTGAATGTAATCCTCCTTGTCTCCACAAACCTTCTGAGTCTTAAGCCAATACCGATGCAAAACCAGAGGCAAATGATAGTTGCCCATCACAATTTCTTTTTAATGAGCGTTAGGGAGATGAGAAGGTTAAGAATCACAAATAAATCATTATTTGTAGCAGTACTAATTTTCATCTGCCCAGTAACCAGGATCCAAAATCATTCAATCATTAAAGTAGAACCATCATAATAGGAAGAAGCTGTTTCATAAGTGACCTATAAAAGCAATTCTAAAATCAAGTCATTCTCTGTTTCTATAAGGTTCAGGCATTGAGTATGACTGAGGGGTTATAAAATTATGGAAGTGGCCTGGGCAGAAGCAACCACAACCCATTCAGTAACTACTTTAAACTAAAGTCAATATTCAAATTATAACTCAGGATTAGACCAGAATTTTATAGAATCTGGATTTTTTTTCAGTGTTTTTTTTTTCTGCCCCATTTTTGGATTCAAGTCCCCGCCCTACAAAATAAGACAAAAGAGAAAAGCAATGGAAATCAAAATGATTCAAGAAATAAGTCCAACAATACAGGCATAAGTGAAAAAAGAAGAAAATAATGGGAAATGCAAATAGAGGGAATGCAACTCCATCACACTGGATGACTTACGACTCAAACTGACAATGAGGAGCTGTGTTGAAAGGCAGTGTTGTTGTATGCAATATTTTTCTTCCAGTGGTGATGATATCAATGTGATGATCTCCTGGTCTGTAATAGCTCCATGGTTTATTTTCATCCTGGTGCTTGAAATTCAGCGGGCACTTCATTTTAAGCTTCCCAGAGACTGGCTGGGACATCAGCAACAACAGAAGCACAAGCAGAAGGTCCATAATTCATGAATCAATCCCTTTCCTGTTTCTAAGAAAGGACAACAAAGTGTTAGATGAATTGAAAGAGCCTTCACAATATAGAAATTCTAGTGACTTTCCTGATTCAGACAGAGATAAACTAAGCTTCACGTGGAAAGGACAGAAAGTACATTTAAGAGCACAGTCCCTACCTGTCCCCAAACCTGTGCCACAATGTATATGACTTGTCCCCAAACCTGTGCCACAATGTATATGACTGAGGCATTTAGCCTTTTCTGATGCAAGAAGCCTTCCATGTTGTTTCACTCTGATGTTTACCTCAAAGACAGTAAATTGTAGCAGAAGAGGCCCCAGAGATGAGAATTTTGAAAATTACAGTGAGAAGTAACTTCTCCTCTGGTGATCCTAAACATTTTCAAAGGAGTAGCTGGACAACCCCCCCCAAATAAAACAATCTTAAAAACAATCTTAAAAACCGATGACTGATTCCTGGGTGCATACATGGTAAGACTATAAACAAAAGTGAACACCAGGAAAGTAAAAAACTATGAAAGTTTTAATAAATTATGACCCAAGCTTTTGCCGACTCAAAGGCGGCTTGATTATAAGAAGTGTGCTCCCATTGACCTACATAGATCCCTTAAGATGCCGGCAGTGAGCCGGCGAAAGCTTGGGTCGTAATTTATTAAAACTTTCATAGTTTTTTACTTTCCTGGTGTTCACTTTTGTTTATAGTCTTACCATATATATATATAGTGAAAAGTCACAGATCCACCCCTGGGGGCATAGTTGTGTAGTGGTTGTGGTCCTTCCTGTCAGGTTTTGTCCACAAAGTGATGCTGGACAAAGATAGTTCAGCACTCAGGGAATTGACTTCTGCTGTCCTTCATGGTAGTAATTTGTCTCCAGAGACCATTGGGAAAGTTCATCCATCCAAAGCTATGGAGTTTGGTGATATTCTAGCTTGGTGGCATTCATGTGTTACTTATCTTCTAATGCCAATTAAATAATCAGTACCTTGAACTCTGTCTAATGTTAAAAGTTGAGCCTGAATGTCTATAGAATGTCATGCAGAGCTATGCAGTGGCACTAAACTCAAGTGCTGCCTGTCTTATAATGGCAAGGAAGTAATCAATATCCTTAAACCCTGTCTAATGGTAAAAGTTGGACCTGTTTGTGACTTTCTTTTCTATTAGGTATATAAATTCTCATTAGAGCTGGTTTTAAAATTACTTCTGAATGAGGTGAAATTTTATTTCTTATTTTTTTTTTAGAAATATCAATTTTGGGATGAGACTTGACTAAGAAACTTTATATTCTGAAGTTGTAAGGACCTGCCTCAACTAGATCTACCAAGAAAGCAGAACTCTTGAAACAGGCATTGTTTCAAATGGAACTATTTCTGGCAGGATCCAATCTGAGTTAGTCACCGGTACCAGAGGTTTATTCCTCCAAGCTTTTGGATTCAGGCTACAACCCACCTTCAGAGAATGTCTCTTTCTGGAGAGACAATGTCTTCCCCTGGAGTGACACATTTTAAAGATTAAGAGAAGTTTCCTGAGGATGAGCTCCAGCATGAGTCCAAAAGCTCAGATTGGATCCTGCAACATTATCCTGGTACACATATAATTGCCTTCATTCCCAACTGCTCTTCTTTAAACCCATATTGAGTAAAGTACTAGTATAACTGAAATGTATCATACAGACTAAATGAAAGATTACTGCATGATGCTCCTATACAGAATCCACCTACTACTGGAAAGATTTCTAATTTCTTTAGGCCATTTGAGATCAACCAGGCTCTCCAATTTTTCCCAATGTCCACCTGGGTTGCAATCTCAATGACAATCTCAATGATGTTCGGGCACTTTCAACTTCTATTACACAATTTGTAGATAAAGCATTTTCTTTTCCTTATTTCAAATTACAATTCGCAGAGGAAGGATGAACAAGATGGCTACAGAAAGATGATTTGGATTCTCCCCCAGGAGGGGATTGAAAGAATCTTGTCCATAAAAACTACATGTCACATATTCTTTCACTGGGTGGCCTCTCTGTTTCACCTCGTGTATGTCCTTTTTCAGCTTGGAGAGCTTGGGATTCATCTTCAAACCTGGCCCACAATCCTTGGATGAACAGGTTGAAATTCCATAGCTTTGGTGCTTGCTCATTGTGTAGGCCATTCAACCTCTCTGCTGCCTCTCCTTCCAGGTTTTCTGCCACTGCATTGACAAATACTGGCAGGGTCTGGATAGGCACGGGCATTGCAGTTCATGTGGGCTCAGAAAGAAAGTCAGCTTCTGAGGATCACCATCAAATGTGGGTTTATAGGAGGGGCTTCCATTGGTCATTGCCAATCCAGGAGAGCCTGCAATATCCCAGGTTGCTTGAATTGATCTCGGCGTAAACCTGCTGCTTGGTAAGCCCTAGATTCGGGTCCTGGGCTGGTGTGACATCGGTGACAGTGAGGACTGGCCCTCCTGGAGTAGCAATCAGGGTTGATTTGGTACCGGTGATGATCGGGACTAGCATGGCATTGCTGATGGTCAGGATTAGCTCAGTGTCAGTAACGATTGGGACTGGCCTGGTGCCAGTAATGGTCAGGGCTGGGTTGGCATTTGTAATAATCAGTACTGGCATAGCACTGATTCCGGTCAGAACTAATGTAATGTTGCCAACGATCAGGGCTGGCAAGTCATCAGTGGCGCTCGGGGCTGGCAAGGCGCTGATAATGGTCAGGGCTGGCCTGACGCTGATGACAATCAGAGCTCTGGCGATGCACTGGACTTGAAGTCAAGGCTGGTTTAGGTAGTAGGGAGGCAGCCCGGGCCCTAACAATGGGGCTAGGGCTTCATCTTGGCTGTGAACATTCCTGAGAATGTCAGCTCTCTCGCTCACTAGAGAGCATCTGATGGGTGATCGGCTCCCCTTCTCCCACATCCAGGCCCTCAAACGTTTCCCTCAGATGTTCAACAGAATGGCTGTGGAAAGCTGTCAGATACCCCCATTCTCCCAACTCATCCCAGGTGGCCAACTGCTTGGTCTTCCTCCACTCCGGTGAGCAGGATCTTTGGGATGAAATCAATGGGAACTCAGCTTCTGCTGTCTTCACAGTGCTCTTCCATGGTTGAGTCATCTCTGAATACCAAGTACCCCCAATGGGTAAGGCTCCCTCTTGCTGCAGCAATGGCTCCTATGGACTTTCCCGGTCTTTTGACCTTGCACCAGCTGCCAGAGCCAAGTTTTCTGCTTGAGCGGTAGTCTGTATTCTGTTTGCTGCAGCAGCTCTGAGGCTTGCAGTTGACTCTCCCTCCTTCTCCATCTTGGTATATTCCCTGAGTCTTTGTCATTCTCCCAAAGGTTAGGGTAGGCAACCAGGGCTCAGGACCCCATAAGTTTAAAGTAGATTTGCAGTCTTGGGTTAATGTCAAGGTTCCAATAGACGAGACCATTCAAAAGAACTTCAAGGCAAAAAAGTTTCCTTAAAGAACATTTTTTATTTGGCTACATAGTATCCACACAAACAAAGGTGAACCCAAGACTGAAAGCCCTCCCCCCAAAGGTTACAATGTTACCAAGTTGAACTTCCCACCCCAGTACAGTGTCACAAATCACGTTCCCCAATTAACTGCTTTTGTGGGCTTTCTAACGGAAGCCTTTGCCCGCCAAAGTGTTATCAGCAATGAACTTGGTTCCCATAGAACAATTCATTTTTTGACTAAGCTAAAACACTCATCCCTCTCCCATTTCCCAGGAACAAAGAAAAAATGGTTTCAACCATATTCATTTGCAGTGTTGACACTACAACTAAAATAATGGAATATATAGAGCCCCCACACATACCCCACTATATATTTCTGGCATATCAACATGTTTCTTACTGCACAAGTGTCATGTTTCAAAAATCTGGATGAGGCAACTTGGGCCTCAATAGACTAAGGGCATTAGACAGATATGCTGCCTTGAGAATTAAAAAAAAAAAACCCTCAATGGACATTTTGGAATTTAACAATAAATGATTGGGGACATTATCTTCCAAACACCATTTAATTATTTAAAGAAAAATCATTGGCCCTCATATATATGGAGAGGAGCTTGAATCATCTTCTAGATATGGAATGATGGAAACTAAAAATCCCTGTATCTCACATTTCTACATCTCTTCTGGTTGTAAGATGCTCCTTTGTATTCAGGTGGGGCTTCAGGATGATAATGTAGCATTTGGGGATGAAGATGCATCCAAGCAGACCAGAACAGGAGGACAAGATGGAGAAGACCTGCACAGCTACCATGTGTTTCCCTTTGGTGCTCAAGTAGGTGGGCACAAAACTCACCCAGACACTGCAGAAGACAAGCATGCTGAAGGTGATCAGTTTGGCTTCATTGAAGGCCCCAGGGAGATTTCTGGCCAGGAAAGCCATTGTGAAGCAGATGACTGCCAGGATGCCCATGTAGCTGAGGGTGATATAGAACATGACAACATAACCCTCATTGCATTGCAGGATGATCTCTCTAAACTGGGAGTGGAGATCAGAGTCAGGGAAAGGGGGAGAAACCCCCAGCCAGATGGAACAGATAATAATTTGGACAGCAGAACAAGAAAGGATGATGGAGTTGGACAGACTCTTCCCCAACCATCTCTTCACTCGATTTCCTGGTTTTGTGGCTAGGAAAGCCAACACCACTGTGATTGTTTTGGCCAAGAGAGAAGAAATGGCAACCGAGAAGACGATGCTGAAAACTGCTTGTCGGAGAAGGCAGGTGGATTTCCTTCGTTGACCAATGAAGAGTAAAGGAGACAAGAAGCAAAGCAAGAGGGAGATGAGGAGGATGTAAGAGAGATCCCGGTTGTTGGCTTTCACAATGGGAGTTTCTCGGTATTTAATGAATATAATTAAAACAAGGGCTGTGGTTAAGAATAGGAATAGCACAAAAGATACAAGGATGATGCCCAGATGTTCTTCATAAGAAAGGAAGGTTATAATTTTGGGGATACATTGGATTCTATCCTCATCTGGATATTGATCAGGGGGACACTTGGTGCATTTTTCTGTATCTGAGAATACCAAAAAGATTATTTTTTTTAACAATTTCTCCATATTTAAAGAACTAGCTTCTTGAGACAACAGCTGGTACTAAAAATTTTTTCCCAAATGCATGTTTTAACATCTCCTCAGAATAATGTTAATAAGAATTCCATTTTCTAATATATAAATATATAGCTAAGATCTATGGAATTTGGGCAAATCTTAGGAACTGTAGGATTTCATGTTTAATATGCAGAACCTCCATAGGAATATTCAGTATTAGAGGCTAATAATAAATCAGTTAAGGAGAAATT
>NW_015390113.1:0-21563 GCF_001527695.2 Protobothrops mucrosquamatus
GGAGCAGTCCTGTGGGGACCAAGGTCATTCCCATAGGAACTGGAAGGTGGAGAGAAGAAGTTTTGCGGAGCCCATCAATTGCTTTTATTGGGTAGCATGATCTATAGCATAGTAGAGGGGAGAGATTTGTTACATTTAGTTGCATTGAATCCCCAAGGGGAATTTTAGAGTTGGTTTCACTTTTGACCCGTGCCAATATTTATGTATCCAATAAGCATGTTCTCTAAGGAAACTTCAAGCCTCAGAGTTCTGATTTATTTGGTTTAATTAGTCTGAACCTTGACACTAAGCTGTTGCAAGTAAAGGTGCCTTTTGCAACTGACTGATAGTGATATTGTCAATGCTGACGGAGTTCAAGTGATGCTCCAGATGTTTTGGGATTGCACCTGAGGCGGCTATTGGTACTATCTTGGCTTTACTTTGCCACACTCATTCTACTTCTATTTGCAGATGTTTTGTGATTCCAGTTTTTCCTTTTCTCTTCTGCTGTCTTCAGGGTACAGCAATGTCAACTAACCAGATCTTTCATCAGACTTTTTTGTCTTATAAACAGTTGTTAAATCTGGTGTGTTATGCCTGATGCTAAGCTGTTTGACTTCTAAGGTCCCAGAGCACTTTAGCTTCTTCATTTCCCATTACTTTGTCTGTTTGTAATTCCATCAGTTCTTGCTTGCAGAGAAATTGCAGATATTCCAATGCACCACTGTGGCTATTTTGTGTGCCAGTCTGTCCACAGCTTCTTCAGTCTCTTTGCTGTCTGTTGCTATCTTCTCAATTCTGGCTTTATTATGTACATAATAATTTTAAATCACATCTGCCAGTTCTTTAGCTGGTGTTGGCCTTCATACACATCTTCCTAAAAATATCCTTAGGATAATCATAATGTATCAGTGTAGTACATGTGCAGATCCAATCAATGTGGCCGTTTCTATTTGACAGATAGGAAATTTGTCAATATACAAATTTTCTAAGTGGCACCCAAGATGTTCTGTTATGGCACCCACTGGAACCTCCACAGCCAGTTCATGCTATACTCTTTCATGTTCAATTTCCAGACCTTATATTTTGTGATCTTTTCCAATTCTTCATCTTCTATTCTGCTGTCCCCTGGCACTGCCATGTCAGTTGTCCACACTTTCTTCTTTTCAATCATGTTAAATCTGATGTGTTACAAGCCAAGACTTTATCAATGTGTACTTGGTAATCTCACAATAGTTTAACCTGCTTGTTTTCTTCTACTTTTTCAGGTCTCTATTCCCACCACGATGTAAAAAAGATGTTGAGACTCTAGAAAGAGTGCAGAGAAGAGCAACAAAGATGATTAGGGGACTGGAGGCTAAAACATATAAGGAATGGTTGCTGGAATTGGGTATGTCTAGTTTAATGAAAAGAAGGTCCAGGGGTGACATGATAGCAGTGTTCCAATATCTGAGGGGTTGCCACAAAGAAGAGGGGGCCAACCTGTTCTCCAAAGCGCCTGAGGGCAGGACAAGAAGCAACTGATGGAAACTAATCAAGGAGAGAAGCAACTTCCTGACAGTGAGAACAATTAACCAGTGGAACAACCTGCCTCCAGAAGTTGTGAATGCTCCAACACTTGAAGTTTTTAAGAAGAGATTGGACATCCATTTGTCTGAAATGGTATAGGGCTTCCTGCCTGAGCAGAGGGTTGGACTAGAAGACCTCCAAGGTCCCTTCCAACTCTACTACTACTACTACTACTACTACTACTACTACTACTGTTATTGTTATTGTTATTATTATTTCCTACAATCTCCTACAATCTTCAAAGGTCCTGCTGCAAAGCTGTATTCATATCAATTTCATTTGTTGTTGTTGTTCAATCCCTATGTCGTGTCCAACTCTTTGCAACCCCATGGACCATAGCACGCCAGGCCCCCCATCCTACACTGTCTCCCATAGTTTGCCCAAATTCATGTTCACTGTGTCAATGACACTACCTAACCATCTCATCCTCTGCCCTCCCTTTCTCCTTTTGCCTTCCCTCTTTCCCAACATCAGGGTCTTTTCCAATGAGTCCTCTCTTCTCCCAAAGACAGATAACGATGGGCACACCATCAATGGGAGAAAGGCACAAAGTGGCCTCATGGAAGTGTCATTATATAGATATTGGTGTCTCTCCTCCTCCTTTAGAAACCTTAACTGGAAGGCAAGACTGGCTGAACCCTCCCAGTTTCGGGATAACCTGGAGATTAATTCATTTTGCACTATGGTACAACCCAAGAACATCTAAATTCCTGAATTGTGCTGGAAGCGACAAGTACTTAATGTTCTCAATACTATGAGCAAAACAACTGAACCAGCATGATTAAGAACCAGAGAATCTCATCTCTTGTGCATTACTGGAGGGAAGGAAGAAAAAAAAACATCTTTTTTATGAGTAAAATGGTTGCTTAAAGGAAAAATAACATTTAATAGGAGCTATTAAAGATGATGATCACTGGACTCATTAATAAATAAAAGCACAAAATACATGATACCGCTTGCATCTATTCTTAAAGTAGGAGAAAGAAAACACCACCTACTCCTTTCCCCATGATTTTACTAGATCCAATCAGATGAAGTTTCTATCAATCTCTTTCAACCACTTTTCTTTCATCAATTTTCTCCCAGGAGTCCTCTGTCTCTTACCTAATTCAGTTTGGATTAAACAAAAACTTGCTTTCATGCACAGAAGACCTGCCTATCAACAAAATTGTATCACTTGATCCAGTTCAACAAACGAAGAAGCTAGATCAAACTGCTGAAGCTTCTGTCAAGTTGAATTGTCCCAATGGAGGTTTGCATCAATTCCTCATCTATCCATCCATCCTTCTCTGATACATTGCTCTGATTGATTGATTGATTGATTGATTGATTGATTGATTGATGAAGTGCCATCTAGTCGCTACTGATTCTTAGCAATGTTGTGAAGTATTTATCCATCTACTGACCAGATTTTATTTGGGACCACTTTCCAGAAGCCTTATGAACCGTTGTGAAGGACACTAGACATTCAAGAACTATTTGTAATGAAATTTAATTCGGACTAGTGAATAACCTCAGAGATGAATCTCATTCACAAACCTTTTTACAACCTGAGCTAAAAACGGTCTTCCTTAAAAATACATGTTTACACAGTGATTCCACTCTTTTTTTCTTCACTGACACAGAATCACTCACAGCCCTAACAATAGCTGTAGTGTGGGAGTTTGTCAGTAGGAAACGATTGCATTTTATTGTTTGGTCTACAATATTTGCTAGTGAGATAATAACAACAGGCAATTTGGTTAAAGGAAGAAGAAAAATCTGCTCCATATTTCTATACTTTGGATGTCCGCAGATGTTTTTTTTTTTTTTAAAAGGCATGGTCTTTTCACTGGAATCTGCAGTAGTGAGCCTTCTCTTCTTTTGCATTTCCAATTAATAGAATAATATACTTGGAAGGGACCTTGGCGGTCTTCTAGTCCAACCCCCGGCTCAAGTAGGAAACAATACCATTTCAGACAAATGGTTGTCCAATCTCTTCTTAAAAATCTCCAGTGATGGAGCACCCACAAATTTTGGAGGCAAGCCATTCCTCTGGTTAATTGTTCTGTTAGGAAATTTCTCCTTAGTTCTAGGTCAGTGGTGGCGAACCTATGGCACGGGTGCCAGAGGCGGCACTCAGAGCCCTCTTTGTGGGCACGCGCGCCATCGCCCCAGTCCTAGGCCTTCAGCTGGGTTTTATAAAACCTTTTTGCTTTAGGCCTCCGCCGCCATGTGCAAAAAAAAAAAAAGGTTCAATCAGTCAATTTTAACTTCTCATGGGGAAAAAAAGATCTTGCAAAGTTGGAATTGATTGATTGAACTTTTTAGTCCTACCCAGTCTGCTGTTACCACTGCAGCCGTGCCCACCCAATGGGCCATGCCCACCCAACTGGCCACACCCAGCCAATGGGCCACACCCACCCGGCACTCGATGATGCATAAGTGGGTTTTGGGTTGCAGTTTGGGCACTCGGTCTCTAAAAGGTTCGCCATCACTGTTCTAGGTTGATTCTCTCCTTGATTAGTTTCCATCCATTGCTTCTTGTCCTGCCCTCAGGTGCTTTGGAGAAGTTTGGGGAAGTTCGTTTTGGCAGCCCCTCAAATATTGGATCACTGCTTTCTTGTCCTTTTCACTAGACTAAACACACCCAATTCCTGCAGTCATTCTTCATATGTTTTAGCCTCCAGCCTCCTAATCATCTTTGTTGCTCTTCTCTGCACTCTTTCTAGAGTCTCAACATCTTTTTTATAGCATGTTGACCAAACTGGATGCAATATTCCAAGTGTGGCTTCACCAAAGCGCTATGAATTGGTACTAACTCTTCACATGATCTTGATTGAATTAATTATAATATTCTTCTGGCAGCTGGTGAAGGATTGGAAGAAACCTGGAAGAAGCACACTTGTGATGTTGACCAGGTGGGCAGTGTCTCATGTGTTTCATATTTCCAAAGAAAAGTGTGGTCATGTCTTGCTGCTGCTAAACCGGGCTTACTTTCTCAATTTCTCCTTGGTCCAGTTGTCTCCATCTTGCCCAGAACTGGAGACTTTTTAGCAAAAGCCTATAACCAGTAATGTGACTCGGATTTAAAAAAAGCCTGAAGGAATTGACAGAACTTGACATGGACCAAACCCACGTTCCTTGTTTCTGCTAAGATCGCAGGCAACTTGCTGCAAGTGTCTCCCTAGCAACCTGGAATATCTTGAACTGCTTTCTCCACCCACGCTGCCTTTCTTTTCTTGATCCAGGGATTTCCCTGCTTGCATGCAATCGCCTCTGTCTCTCTTTGTTTCCTGGGTCTCTCTCAAATCCTACTGATAGACCTGTTACTAGGGCAACTAGGAGAAAAACATGTTCCAGTCTATTCTCACCTAGTGCAATGATTTACTTTAATACAGTTCAAGGCTGACTTCTAGAAGATCACAAGATAACAAGGAATCTCCTCTGGACCAGAAAGAGCTGGGAAATCGGGGTTTTAGTTTCCAATGCACCATTTCTGATGACGAACTAGCAAACCAATGAATTATTTGAATTAAGTGTTTATGTAGACTTAGAGTACTGTGATTATTTCAGTGGATACCTTTCACTAGGAACTGGAAGATGAAATTGTAGTCTTGCCTTTCATACTTCTGGAAAGCTTTCCATAAACCAATCCTGGACTTTCTGTTCAAGCTGAATGCTGGATGGCATTGTTTGGCAGGTTCTTCTAAGTCCTCCAGTCAAAAAATGGTGCTGCCCAGAACCATCTGTCTAGAAAATGGTGCAGATGGACTACTCTTCAACATCTAAAGCAGGGGTAGTCAACCTTGGCTCTTTTATGACTCGTGGACTTCAACTCCCAGAATTCCTGAGCCAGCCATGCTGAGGGGAAAGGGAGAGGTTTCCAAGCTGAGCCATGCTGGCTCAGGAATTCTGGGAGTTGAAGTCCACGAGTCATAAAAGAGCCAAGGTTGACTACCCTGATCTAAAGCCTCTGGCTTTTGATGTCCAACAGGATTCAAACCAACCCTTATGCTATTTAACAGCTACACTATCTGGGACCCCAAAATCCTACGTTGTGCTTGAAAACCTAAGTTGCAGCCTTCGGTAACAACTACACTCCTCCACACAAAAAGTTACCAATTGTAATTTTTCATGTAACAGAGAAGGAAAATTGTTAAAACACCCAGAGAGTAACCTTATTTTTATATTTAATTCTGCTTTCAAGAAATTTAAATATTTTTCTGGGTGTAGTCATCTGACATTTGGACTGCATTTTTTGATACATCACTTGAAAGACAAAGCATTATCCTCAGACAAAAAAACCCCCCTACACATCTACCTGGAACTGCAGGAAGAAGTCAGTTGGTGCTTTGAATTAAGAGGATATCGATATGATTTTCTTTACAATACTTGGTTTTTTTTCCCTGCTACTTACTTCATTCTCCTTACTCCAAGCACAAATTTTTGACTGTGGAACCCAGCCTACATGGAATGTAGTATAGATAGAAACTAGGGTTCCATGGTCAAAATTTGTGTCTGGAGTAAGGAGAATGAAGTAAGTAGCAGGAAAGAAAACCAAGTATGGTAAAGAAAATCATATCAGTTGGCCATAGCCTGTGATATTTCTCTGGAAGGACTTTCAGACAGAAAAAAATCTGTAGTAAGAGCAATGGGGTGTAGGGCAAAAGAAAAGAAAATGGGGAGCCCGAAAGAGATCATCAAAGTGAATGGGAGGAAAGTAAATGGAAGTAAGTAACTAATGCTGAGGAGACCCCACATAACCACTTCCTTGGCACAAGAGCCTCTTGCTATGTGAGCCAGGAGCATCCTTTGGATTTGGCAGCATTTTAAGAACAGGCAGACACATGCCAAGAGGGTGCAGTCTCTGCTCCGACACGGAGCAGGTTGGAATCGAGCCAAGTTGGATCAGGAGCCTGTCTCTTATCATAGGGAAGTTTCTGGCCTGTCAGCGTTACAAGCACCTGCTCCAACTTGTCTTGGTCTTGTCAAAAGCATCACCATTGCAAAGCCTATAAGCATCTGCAAACTTTATGGCTCTGTGATGGAGTGTGAAGAGCCAGAAGGAAGCATAGAGTCACCTAGTGAAAAGCAAGCAACAAGGTGTCCGACAGAAGAAAATATTTGTAGCTCAGGGTTGAACTGTGGAGTCCTTGGTGTCCATGGCCACCTTGTTGTAGAGTCCTTGGTCCTCCATGAGCTTGGTTGTTTTCTTACAGATCTTTCATTACCAAACTAGGTGACATCATCCGTGGTAGACCTGATGATGTTACCTAGTTTGGTAATGGAACATTTGCAAGAAAACAACCAAGCTCAGAGAGCACAACAAGGTGGCCATAGACACTTTCCTAGATGTCCATAGCTCCCTCCCCACATTTGCTTTCCTTTTAAACATTGTTATGTTGTTATTGTTTTAGGAGAGATGGACATGATGCTAACCAAAGCAACCTCTGGCATCATCTGAAGTGCCTCTGGGACCCATATGCTCCAGAAGCAGTCTTCTGGAGGGATGGCTGCAACTCAGTATTGGTTCAAAAGGATGTCCACTTGCCAGAGAAAAGGGGAAATGTAAACTGGATGATACAGAACATCCTGGGAAGGATTGGCAGAGAGTAATCATGCCCATTTACCTTCTCATAGAGTGATATTATGTAAATGGGCATGTTGGCTGTGGTAGTAGTTCTGAAAAATCCCAAGCCCTCTACGAAGACAAACATTTACTGGCAAAATATAAAGCATTAACTCAAAACTCCAAATGTGCCCACCAGGTCAAATATTTTGACTGCGACAAAATCTGACTTGTCAACTACTTGGAGGTTTTGTTTACATGCTTAGCCATAATCTGCTTCATCACAATTTTATATCTTACTTATTTGTTTGTATTCTGCCTTTATTATTTTTTAGAAATAACTCAAGGTGGCAAACATCCCTATTTAAGGGAACTAAAGGAATGGGCTGGGCTGAGAAAGTGACTGGCGCAAAGTCACCCAGTTGGATTTCATGTCTAAAGCTGGACTAGAACTCACAGTCTCCTGCTGATTGGCCCAAAGGAAATCTCAGATGACTTTCATGGCCAAGATGAGTCTAGAACAGGGGTCTTCAAACTTGGCCCTTTTATGACTTGTGGACTTCAACTCCCAGAATTCCTCAGCCAACATGCCTGGCTGAGGAATTCTGGGAGTTGAAGTCCACAAGTCATAAAAGGGCCAAGTCTGAAGACCCTTCGTCTAGAATATACAATCTCCTGGTTTCTAGGCTAGCGCTTTACCTACTAGACCAAACTGGCTCACTTATACAACCTAATGACATTCTATGAATTAACAAAGAACAAACTTTCATGATACCTTCAGATATTTTAGAATTATACTATATCTCTACCTGACAAGCTCTTTATCATTCTAACAGGTATTCTATTTCAGTGGTTTGTCACAGGTCTTCTCTTTAATGAAAAAAACTCCTCCTCTCCCCACAATCCTTTTAAAAACATGGATAGCGTGGAAACCCTGAACTCAAGGTCATTCATTTGGGGGTAATAAAAATGATTTACTAATCTAAGTAAATTGATGGAGGAAATGATTAACTGTCTTTAAGGACTTCATCAAAACATCCCTAGTAAGATGCACCATTCTTTCATTCTTTGTTTGGTTCTTTCTAGGATGTGTGAAATCAAAATCCTTCATTTGAAATTCTGTCAGAACTTTTGCCCAAAGGACGATCCTCACATTTGCTTCACAGCCTGCTTTATGTGAAATCTGGGGGCCATGCTAAATCTCTCAAGATGAAAAATAAGTATAAGATGAAATAAGAACATCCAGTGTTCATTTATTTCAGAAATAGACTTCAGTCATTCAGATCCTATTTCTCCTTGTTGTGATTAGAACATGACAATAAGTATGGTTCTATTCACAGTTCATAATATTTAGTATGTTGTGCAAATCCACGATCAATTTGCTAGGCAGAAAAATAAATGAAATTTTTAGAGTTTCATTTAGATTCTGGGTTATTTTACTTATCTTTACTTCAACAGTAATAATAAGTCCAAGGTTGCTGCCCATGAAATGGAACATCATGTTCAGCGATGCTCAAGTGCAACACTCACAGTCATGACTGGACAAGGATGTTTAGAAAGGATTGTTGAGAAAGAATATATGAGAAAGAAACTCAACATAACACTGCAGTGATTTTGTGTGGTATAAGTAATAGTAGAAGGGTTTAAGATTTTTATTATTTTATCTGGCAATAATAAAGAGCATTCTTGGAATTCTTGATGTGCCTGATTATTGAGTGAGCCTATCTCAAGGGCTGTCAAATACACCAGGCAACAGATCCCATTTATTACTGTAAAACCTGGAAGAAGACAATTACAGAAAATCTAACCTACCATCATCTTATGCTCAGCTCTTTGTCAAAGAACATTGTGTATGTCTCTCTCTCTCTGCTGTGTAAAATCATACAAAGTCATATAAAACAATAAAATGACAACCTATTGTAGGCTGGTCTAGAGAGCACCATGAAGAAAGGAAGTTAATTTTTGAAGATGGAAAAGTTATTAAAGAACCATCTTTGGTACATTCACACGTCCTTTGTTTTTATTGACTTTTGCAGACAGGTGAAATTTGGCACCCATCAGATATGGATAAATCCTCCATAATTAGCAAATACTAATTTCTCAAAGTAGTCAGGAGCTTATGTTAGGATTATCAGAAATACAGTAGTATCCTATCCTAAATTCTAATAAATAGAGATACATTTAAGTCAAGTTTTCTTTTGTCCATGTAAGCACTCTAATTTAGGATTTGCGTGCTTCTTTGAAGTATTTGCTCCCATGTTTACTAATTCTCTATGTACGTGAAATACCATGCTTGAATCTGCTGTGCGTATGCCACATTTCTGGAAAAAAAAGTTTCTTCGTTCCTGCATCCATCTGGACATGTTTATACGTGCAGCTGAAAAGAGGACACATTGACAATTCTTTGCCATTAAATAAACTTGCACTCCCAATTTGGAAATAGGTAATTATTTTTAGCCTTTCTCTGAAAATGCAGAAATGTTTGTCACTGGCCTTGAGCCTACACCAATTAATCTCAAGTATAAGTGACTATAGAAATTGCTACTGATTAAAAAATGCTTCTTGGATGCTGGTTTCGTGCATCGATGCTCACATTCTAAGTACAAGTGAAGGATTTCAGTAAACGGAACTCAGCAAATGCAGCCATATGCCCATGGGTACTTGGAAGACAAAAGAATGATGCGCAATAAGAAGTTGATTGTCATTTTGACTGGGCCACAATAAACATTTATGCTAGGACGAGAACTAATGTGCACTTAGAGTCGGAAAATGCCACTTTTCCAGAAACACAAAGAACAGATTCAAAGAAAGTATATTTAGGATGGTGAAATTTCCTTCTGGGCCATTAAAGTTTTACTTGCTATTTTTGATTCCACCATAAAACTATTTCTAAAGTCAAGATGGCGCTCTCTCAGGAATTGCTGCAGAAAATTAAAAAGACATCTTTTCTGTTCAAGCTTTCCTGGATCCCTGATCTATTGTACAAATAACTGCCCAAAATTCAGATTCCAAGCTCTAGTCCAAGTGAAACCATTGGTACTGAGGGAGTCAAGCACATTATTTTCATCTGCTGAATGAAAGCACTTCACCATTTTTCACCAAAATGATGAAACTGCTGACAAATTCTTCTTATTTCTAACAGTTCTGAAGCATTTATTGCAACATTTGCTTATTTATAGAATATTTATTATTTCTTTATCAGGGGGCCAGTTTCCTAAGAAGCCTTATACTCATGCTCATTTTAATCAATCAAATCATTCCACTTTTGTATCATTCCATTCACAAGAACAATTCTAGCCAGCTCACACATTAGAATAAAAAACAACAAAGTAATAACAAGAATGAGAAAATAGACAACAAGAAGTAATAATAATACCCAATGGTGTGGGAAAAGGACAATCTCAAAAGTGCTTTTTTTTCTAAAGGCAACTGGACTTTCTTTGTTTTTTCTTGAAGATGTTTTGTTTCTCATTCAAGAAGCTTCTTCAGTTCTTGTCTTCAAGGGAAAACAAGAAAATCCAGTTGTCTTTTTTAAAAAAAAAGCACCATTGGGACAACCATGACCTAGATGACTGAGAATCTCCATAGATGAGAAGGACAATCAAACTCAAGTCACAGTTCTAAGACAGAAATCCACTGCCTTGGAGTGGTTCATATTCCATTCTATCCCAGGTCTGCTGGAAGAGGTACATTTTTAAAGCAGTAAGAAAGCATAACAGGATCATGCAATGTCAGGGAGAATGATAATCTATAGAACAGGGGTGTCCAGCCTTGGCAGCTTGAAGACCTGTGGACTTCAACTTCAGAGTTCCAAAACCAGCCATGCTGACTGGGGGATTCTGGGAGTTGAAGTCCACAAGTCTTAAAAGTTGCCAAGGTTGGACACCCCTGTTCTACTGTATAGGGAAGATGACAGCCACAGAGATGGTCCATCTCTGAGGTTCTTCAAGATGGTGCTGTTTTACTGATGGGATCTAGATTGCATCACATTCAGCTGAAAATCACCATAGCCAGCTACATCCTTCATTCCAATAAATCTGAACCAGACAAGATTGCACTGGGAGCCCACACAGCTCTGTTTCATTCTCCACTGTGATCCTTTGTCTCATCTCAACAATGTGTAAAGAGGAGGAATTATTTAAAAGAGGAATGAGGAAAACCTGAGAAGCAGCAACCAAAGAAAAATCAAGCTGGCTTAACAGAATTGTGGATGTTGAGGAGAATATTTATAGATTAATTCTGGAGGAGGAATTTCCACTCTGAGTAATTTCTTCTGCTGAAATTGCTTCTTCCAAGCAGCAGTAAAAAGTGGGGCATATTCAGAAGAGCTCTTGACATTTCAGGTCCTTTGACTACCGCTCCCTGTGTCACCAGAGGTATAATCCTAAGGGTCCTTTTGACCTCTTCATATGGAAAGTGCTTTGGTAAAATAAATACTACATACCCCGAGGAAATAAATTCTATTCAGCCTGAGGTCATCACAGAGAACTCTTAAAGGTCAGACATGCTCATAATCGTAAAAATATGACTAATTGACAGAAAATGGACAGAGCAAAAATTTGACCCACCCTTTTCTAATTAAAGGAAACAATAAAGCTTGCCTGTATCATATATTGCCTAAGCCTTTCGTATTACTCAGTTGACAAAGTCAACATGAAAATTGACCTAAGGAGAATTGAGAAGGACATGAAGAAATACAGTATGCCACAATTGGAAGGAATTATTTAGTCTCTCTACTCGATACTGGAATCCAACTTCAAATATCATAAAGATATGACTTCTAGCTTCCAAAAGCACACGTTATGATATCTCTGACTATCTTCAGTTCTACTGTTGAAGGAAGGAATTTTGACTGAAGAAGTTTAATACCAGTTTATGGAATAATAGATTTAAAGTATAGCAAAACTGAATGTTAGATAATGTATCCTAGCAGCAAGTTTAGTTCAACAGTAGAACTGAAGATAGTCAGAGATATCACAATGTGTGCTGTCCTCTTCAGATGTCTTTCTGCAAGGCCAAACACCCCACTCATTCTGTTTTTCTTCATAAGACCTATAGTACTTGTTATCTTCTAATCATCTCAACTGCCCTTCTCTTAATTTAATTTCAAATGACTTTATTCCAATTGGCCCCTCAACCTCTGAGGTTTCATCATATTCAGGAAAAGACTTCAAAAAACTCAAAACTTTCTTTAAAATCTCCTCAGTTATTGTCTCTGAAGTGCAGAATAAGTGTTTCTTGCTATAATGGCTCCTATCACTTGAACTTTCCTCATATTATTCCAAAACAACTCTATTGCAACTACATTGAAAAACACCTTTTAAAAGGAAAGCTAACCCCAAAACTCCTTTTAAATATTTTATGCAGTTAGATTATTTTATAAATAAAGATCTGGCATTCCTGCAGCACTAATCCCACTTAAGTAAAAAAAAAAAAAGCCTAACAAAATTATTGTCACTTATATTTTAGCCATTCTAGATTATGGAATAAATAGATGTCAACTTTTCCAAATCTTGCTCTGGATGCAAGCATCAACCTGGACTAGATTATTCTGGAGCAAATTGGACAAGATCTGACTCTTCTGGTACTCCTTATGGGGACCTTGAACTAGGGATTCTCTGCAGTTTCTGGATTTTTAGTATTAATTGTGTTGTTATGCACAGAGCAGCATGGTGGCCTAATGGTAAAGACAGTCACCTCCCACTTGAGAGTTCAATCCTAGGTAGTGGCAGATGTTTCTCTCCTAGGACGCAAAAAAAATATCTGCTGGGCACTCCGCATAGGCATCAAGAAGGGCATCCAGCCAGTAAATGCACAGCTCCATTCAGTTGCCCCAATTCTACCCTGAATATGGACTACAGGGTCATAAAAAGAGAGTAATTGTGTTGTTGTGCACAAGAGCATTAAGCTATGTGATTCTTCCTTACCTGCCCAAACAGATCAAAGGGACACTTTCCAGAAACAAGTTTACCATTGCATTAAGAAAAATAGTTCTCTAATTCAAATTTCATCATGCCATATCCTTTTATTTCTACCACGCCACTTCTTTTGCATATAAACCCTGCACATTTCAGACTGACCCACTTTTGCAGGATAAAAGTAATCCAGCAGCAGTCTTTTTCCTCAGGGGGAATTAGGATTCAGGCAGGAAAGCCTTAATGAGATGCAAGGCTAATCCTGCAGGACCCCAGGAGAAGACAAAACAGAGCTGTAAGACTAGACATTTTGTCACAGAAATCATTCTCTAATCCACAGTCCCACTGTATCTTCAGAGCTGTAGATGGCTGACCAGTTAATGCGTTTAGGGAATTTTAAATCTAGACTTTGGGGAGTCCGTGTTTCCGATGGAAATGAATATTACTTAATTAATTTTAACATGCGTGGAGCAATCCCTCCTGTATTTGAGAGAGGAACATTCCTACTTAAATTGCTGAGCTAGGTAGGAGAAGAGCAAATTCAGATGGAAGCTGGAGTTACAGTAAATGTGGCATCAGCTTTTTTTAAAAAAAGAAAGAAATTACAAGATAGATTTCAACATTAATGCCAAAGTCCAAACCTAACAGTGTCACTCAATTGAATTGTAATTTTCTCAGATGAAATGCCTTGAAATCCATGAAATACAGCATGATTCACTAACATGAGGAAATAGCTTTCAAAACCATTCAAAACTGCCCTATTCATGGAGCAAGATGAATTCCCAGCTCTTGTTTTTAGCCATACCAGCTGCTCAGAACTTACCTGGCAACCTTCTTTATCTTATGTAATGAGTAGAAAGGGTTATGTTCTCACTAGGTGGTGAGAAAGGGAAACTGATCTTTTTATACATTATAAGACAAAAGAGCACAGGGTTGCCGTGATGGCACTAAAATGAGATGAGATCTTCCCTTTGAACGCTGTCTTGAGCTTCTGGAATAAAAGAGGAAAATAAACATAATCCTAAATTAACAAATTTAAAAAGCAATTTGGGGGGGGGGTCTCTCTTTTGTTTGGTACTCAACATGCAAGCTAGAACATTTTCAGTGTCAGCTGCTTCGTGAGTTGCCACCCTTTCCAGATGAAACAAAGGGTCATGTGTTAAATCACATACTCGTCATTTTTAGTACTCGTTGTGCCTCCCGGAACCAATTAATGACAAGTACTGAGGTACCACTGTATATTTTATTTTTTTAAATCCAGCCTTTATTATTGTTTATAAGTAACTCAAGGTGGCTAACATACCTAATACTCCTTCCTTCTTTTTTTCCTCCCACAACAACAACTTTCTGAGGTGGGTTGGGCCGAAAGAGAGTGACTGGCCCAAAGTCACCCAGCTGGCTTTCTGAAATTAATAACTCTGCTCAGAGTTATTCTGTGAATGACATGGTGGTCTCTATATTAGATAGATAGATAGATAGATAGATAGATAGATAGATAGATAGATAGATAGATAGATAGATAGATAGATAGATAGATAGATAGATAGATAGACAGACAGACAGACAGACAGACAGACAGACAGACAGACAGACAGACAGACAGATAGATGATAGCTAGCTAGCTAGCTGATAGCTAGATGATAGATAGATAGATGATAGATAGATAGATGATAAATAGATAGATTAGTTAGCTAGCTAGCTGATAGCTAGCTAGCTGATAGATAGATAGATAGATAGATAGATAGATAGATAGATAGATAGATAGATAGATAGATGACGATAGCTAGATAGATGACAGCTAGCTAGATAGATGATAGCTAGATGATAGATAGCTAGATGATAGATAGATAGATGATAGATAGATAGATGATAGATAGATAGATTAGTTAGCTAGCTAGCTGATAGCTAGCTGATAGATAGATAGATAGATAGATAGATAGATAGATAGATAGATAGATGATAGATAGATTAGTTAGCTGATAGCTAGCTAGCTGATAGATAGGTAGATAGATAGATAGATAGATAGATAGATAGATAGATAGATAGATAGATAGATAGATAGAGACTCCTGAAAATAAGACACACTCCCTCCATTAAATCTCCTACCTCATATTTTGTATGCAGAAGGTTCTAGAATGAATCTTTGCCCCCTGTCTCAGTTAAAAGAAGCAGATAAGAAACATTGCCAGTCAAGACCAAGACAAAAACAAAAACAAACCCAGAGTTAGGCTACTTTGTACAATGCTGCTTAAAAGGGGTGTAAATAATAAAAGCTATTTTGACAGAACATGTTAGCCTGTGATTGACCACAGTTTTCTACAACAGCCTAGTTGCCTGGATTGATAAGCTAGCTCCACTCACTAGGTTCACACAATACACGAGCCACCAAGTAAGCCGTATCTTAGCCTAGCAGTTGCATGAACCAACCCATAAGGTAGGAAGAATTGGACTCACTCTCCCCTGCTTTGTTTTAACCACAAACATCTTGTTAAGTAAATCATAGTGGTTAACTCACATCATGCTAAGTTATAAAATGGGATTTACAAGCTTTTGAGACTGGATTTACATATTGCACTTAGCCCAAGAAAACCCACCTAGGCTATATTGTATACGATATGAACTTAACGTGTGCTGGGCTCTATTTTTAGCCCTTAGAAACTAATTGCTGCTCATACAGACTAAATCCAGGGAAGACTATTCATAAGCCAGTATATTATCTTTTAGTTAGTCCAAAGATGCTTGGAAGCCTAACTAAGCTCTCCCAGCATATGAAATTTGTATTGTGGGTTCAGCTAGCTCAGCATTCTATTCATCTCACAAAAGAACCCATCTACTATCTGAAGAGAGATAATCATGCTAAGAACATTGCAATTGCAGAGGGCAGCTTGGTGCAGTGGTTAAGGTGCTAGGCCAGGGGTGTCAAACTCAATTTCATTGAGCATTGCGGTTGCCCTCAGGAGGGCAGGTGGGTGTGGCCAGGGTGGGTGCGGCCTACTGGGTGGGCGTGGATGAAGTGGATGTGGCCTACTGGGTGGGCATGGCCAGCTCTACATCGTTCGCGTCAAGGGGGCCTGGGCAGGAGTGGGATAGATCTGAGGGTCTCTGGCAGAAGGGGGTGGGACCAGGGCAAGTGCCAAGACATGGTCCACTGGAGGAGCCTCACTGTTCCTCTCAGGCCATGCGGGGGGGGGGGGCTTATGGAGCTAAGACTGAATGCGTTTCAGCATAGATGGCCACCACAAAATTGTACATTGGCTCCCGGCCAGCCTGGGCCAGGGCCAAGGCAGTGGGAGCCGTTCCTTCACTGTTTCCAGGATGGCTTTGCGGGCCACATGAAACCACTTCGCGGGCCACATCCGGCCCCCGGGCCTTTTTTTTTGACATGTCTGTGCTAGGCCAAAAACTAGAAGAAACTAGAAGACTGTGAGTTCTAGTCCACCCTTAGACATCAAAGCCAGCTGGGTGACTTTGGGCCAGTTATTCTCCTTCAGGCCAACCTACATCACAATGTGGCTGCTGTGGAGAAACAGGAAATAGGAGCATTATATAAATATATCACTTTGAGTTGACCAAAAATAAAATGGAATAAACACCTATTAATAAATAACTAAACCGTCACACATCTGCACATAAGTAAAATATGTTTCTCTATCTTTCCTCTTCCTTTTCCCCAACTCTTTCATACCTTTTAGATTCTATGACTGAGCAGGAATATTTTTATTAAAAAAAGAAAAAAAACTGAACATAGTGCTTTATAGAATGTTGTGCTTCATAAGTTCCATTTCTTCAGTGCAGTTTATGGAGAACTTCCAGATAATCATTGATGCTAATAATTCTAATATGGCAGAGTAGTGAAACATGGCTGAGCTTGTAAAACTTAAGGCAGGTGGGATCTAGTTAGTTCTTGGATGAAACACCATCAAAACCTCAGAGGGCTGTAGGGTAGACTAAGAAGTCCAAAAAGCATCTATATGGAAAATGATGACCAAGCCCTTCCCAATACTTTCAAGAGAACAGCTAGTTATAATGAGTCAAATGAGTCACCAGATTTCAAGGTGGTTTTAAACCTTACCTTAAGGCATGTTCAGTTTCTAAAGATGGTTTTTCAACAATGCCAAACCACGTTCTCTCTCAGCTATCAGCTACCACAATAGATCTTGTGTATTACCAGTCTACTGTGGCTTCCAGTGAGTCAATGATGAGCACAATCCCCCCATGGGTCAATGAGGCATTTCCCCAAATTAAATTAAGGTGTCTTCTGCTAAAATAATAATAATAATAATAATAATAATAATAATAATAATAATAATAATAATAATGATGATGATGATGATGATGATGATGATGATGATGATGATGATGATGATGATGATGATGATGGAAGGGACCTTGGAGGTCATCTAGTCCAACCCCCTGCTCAAGCAGGAAACCCTATACCATTTCAGACAAATGGCTGTCCAGTCTCTTCTTAAAAACTTCCAGTGTTGGAGCATTCACCGCTTCTGGAGGCAGGTTGTTCCACTGGTTAATTGTTCTAACTGTCAGGAAGTTTCTCCTTAGTTCTAGATTGCTTCTCTCCTTGGTTAGTTTCCATCCGTTGCTTCTTGTCCTGCCTTCAGGCGCTTTGGAGAATTATCAGTATTGTGTTTGGGGGCTTGACACAGAGTATAGCAGACTGAAAGAGACTATTCAATACATTACAGGTAAGGTAAAGGTTTTCCTGTTCAACTCTGGGGTGTAGTGCTCATCTCCGTTTCTTGGCTAAAGGAGCCAGCTTTGTCCGAGGACATTTTCCATGGTTGTGTCGTCAAGACGGCTATATGCCAACGGTGTACAGAATGCTGTTGCCTTCCTACCCAAGTGGTACCTATTTATCTATTTGCATTTTCATGCTTTTGAACTGCTATGTAGGCAGGAGCTGAAGCAAAGAGGAGCTGAGAAGCTCAGCATCTTTAACCACTGAGCCATCACATCCTCACATTACAGTTAGTCCTAGACTTATGACCATAATTGGGCCCGGAAATCAGGTCATAAATCATGATGGTCATAACTCAAGGCACTCAGATGACCAGAAGTAAATTTTTGGGCTTTTGTTCATGGTGAACATTAAGCAAACCTATTCATTTAAATGGGTGAATTTTGCTGGAAACTGGCAAAAAGTTTTTTTAAAAAATCATGACCACATGACTGCAGAATACCAGTTGTAAAGATGACCTGCTCGATATGCCCAGTATTGTGAGGAGATATTTATATTTACAACAGTTGGAGTGCTTTATGGGCCATTCAATTTATAAGACCCTAGTGAGACCACACCTGGAATACTGCAACCAATTTTGGTCACCATACTACAAAAAAGATGTTGAGATCTTGGAAAAAGTTCAGAGAAGACCAAAGAAGATGATCAAAGGAGACTAAAACATGAAGAACGGTTGCAGGACTTGGGTTTGGTCAGTTTAAAGAAAAGAAGAAACAGGGGTGACATGATAGCAGTATTCCAGTATTTGAGGGGCTGCCACAAAGAAGAGGGGGTCAAATTATTCAAAGCACTGATCAAAGAGAGAAGCAACCTGGAATTAAGGAGAAACTTAACCAGTGGAACAATTAACCAGTGGAACAGCTTGTATTCAGAAATCGTGGGTGCTCCATCACTCAAGGTTTTTAAGAAGAGACTGGACAATTATTTGTCTGAGAGGGTATAGGTTTTCCTGCTTGAGCAGGGGCCTGGTCTAGAAGACCTCCAAGGTCCCTTCCAGCTCTATTCTATTCTATTCTATTCTATTCTATTCTATTCTATTCTATTCTATTCTATTCTATTCCATGGCCAATATAACTAGAAAGGTCATAAAATGTCCAGTTGTAATTTGAGGACAATGATTATGTATATAGGATATTACTCTTTGTGTATTGATGGGTACGTGCATATGAGTAGTTAATGGATATGCTTCAAAACAGCTGCTTCTCAAAGAACCCAAAGTGAGAGAACAAAAGTGAACTCAGATGCAAAGCAAATTGGATGATAATCAATTTTTCTCAAGAATTCTGGATAGAATTCTCAATGTCCTAAGTTTTTTCCCCTCCAGAATAACCTTGAAGTCCACCAGTAAGCCCTGAATAAAAGATGAGCATATCTCCTTGAGAATAAAGTAAATGTCCATGAGTTTTAGCACAGCCATATTGACATAATATTCAGTATAAATAGCTCTCAAGTCTGGCCTCCTTCCAGATGTTTTAAACAGTGCATCAGCCTGGTGAGTAGGTGGCATAAGGAAACCCCATTCTGAGGATGGCTACTCCTAATTTATATCGTGCATTTCTAATTTAATTATGGAATTATCCCTATCCCATTTTCTGGTCGCACTCAAACAAAGCAAGTGGGGTAATGCCAAATTTAATGAGTGAGCCTATATTCTAATTTATGTGTTCAAAGCTGGAAACTAAAATCATCCTTCTATTTCAGTTCTACAACCTGAATTGCGTCCAGATGTGTAGATTTCAGTTCCCAGAATTCTCAATCACAGCTATGCAAATTGGAGAATTTGCAGGACATTCAGAAATAGTCCAGATAATGGACTATTTCTGAAGGTTGCCCTCACTGGGGATAGCTTGCTGGTTTCCTACACCAGGGGTCTCCAAGCTTGGCAACTTGAAGACTTGTGGACTTCATGCTGGCTGAAGAATTTTGGGGGTGAAGTCCACAAGTCTTAAAATTGCCAATTTTGGAGCCCCCTGTCCTAGACCAGGGGTCTCTAACCTTGGCCACTTTACGACTTGTGGACTTCAGCCCCCAGAATTCCTCAGCCAGCATGGAGTTAAAGTTCACAAGTCATAAAGTAGCCAAGGTTGGGAACCTTTGTTCTAGACTAGACATATTTAATATGATTATTTATGGAAACTCACCACCTTTGTGGTGATACAAGAAGAATACCCAGATTAACATAGGCTGAAAGAAAAGGAGAGTACCTTGCTCAACAACACAGAAAGCATTTTGTAGCTCTGCAAATATTTACATCCAATTTTGCCTAGCACTTGATCAATACTCTCTCTAATAGCACACATTCCCTTTTACATAACTTGTGTGGTAACTGTGTCAACGAAAGCCTCAGGGACATTTCCATTAAGAATCCTTTCTGATTATTTTGAGATCATAAACAAAGAATGCCTCCTATACATGCCTTGAAATAAACATAAAATGGGGTCCGAAGGTTGGGTGAGCCTATTGATGGGATTTGTATGGATTGGGTTTGATTATGCCCTCAAGCAGCATAATTTTACTACAGTGATATTATTATGGTTTTGTTGTTTTAGCTTTCGTTCTTGGCTTGTAGTCTTACATTTACTGCTATATGTTTACGACTCCTATAATTGTGAGATGGGCAGCTATATACATTGATGAAACAATAAATAAATACATAAACAAACAAACAAACAAATCCTCCCCAAATTACTAAGTCAAGTACCACCCTCCACCCACCTATCAATCCAATGTGGCTTATTCCTTTTCTAAACTGTAGGGATGGCTAAGGAGTCACCAGGTACAAAACAGAAGTATTCATATGCTTCACAAACTGATTCACACAAGGGTTCAAGATAAATAAATAAATACATCAGAAAAAAAGATGTTGAGAGTTTTGAAAAAATTCAGAGAAGAGCAACTAAGATGATCCAAGGCCTGGAGACTAAAACATACGAAGAACGGCTGCGGGACTTGGGTTTGGCTAGTCTAAAGAAAAGAAGAAATAGGGGAGACATGATTAGCAGTCTTCCAGTATTTGAGGGGCTGCCACAAAGAAGAGGGGGGTCACGTTATTCACCAAAGCACCAGACGGCAGGATGAGTTGGAAACTGATCCTTTGATCAGAGAAGCAACCTGGAATTAAGGAGAAACTTCCTAACAGTGAGGACAATTAACCAGTGGAACAGCTTGCCTTCAGAAATCATGGGCGCTCCATCATTGGAGATTTTTAAGGAAAGACTAGACATTCACCTGTCTGAGAACGTATAGGTTCTCCTGCTTGAGCAGGGGTCTAGAAGACCTCCAAGGTCCCTTCCAGCTTCTATTCTATTCTATTCTATTCTATTCTATTCTATTCTATTCTATTCTATTCTATTCTATTCTATTCTATTCTATTCTATTCTAAATAATCCCAACTGTTCTGCAGAGCAGAGCATTTCACAGCCCTCTATGAGTCATAGATGGCAATAGCCACCTCATTCCCCTCTTCCCTGACATTGTGGATAGGTTGGCATATTTCCAAGAGAAAAGTCCCATCTCCATGCCCATAGAAATCTCAGTTATGCATGTAGGTTAACATCTTTAACTCGAATTAAATTGATCATGTATATATATTTCTAATGGGGGACCACTATGTATCTAGATGATTTACTTTGTTTTAGCCACTTATGCAGCAGGTCTCTGACAACTTGATATGGCCAACTTGCTGTGGGCAACTCGCTGTGGCCTATTCACTGTGGCCAACTTGCCATGGGACAACTTGCTGTGGGCAACTCACTGTGACCTACTCACTGTGGCCAACTTGCCGTGGGACAAC
>NW_015390113.1:21965-25225 GCF_001527695.2 Protobothrops mucrosquamatus
TAATGGGGGACCACTATGTATCTAGATGATTTACTTTGTTTTAGCCACTTATGCAGCAGGTCTCTGACAACTTGATATGGCCAACTTGCTGTGGGCAACTCGCTGTGGCCTATTCACTGTGGCCAACTTGCCATGGGACAACTTGCTGTGGGCAACTCACTGTGACCTACTCACTGTGGCCAACTTGCCGTGGGACAACATGCTGTGGACAATTCGCTACAGGACAATTCAATGCAGGATTAGTTCCTTTTATTATCCATCAAAGCATCACAAAAGCTGATAGTCATAGGGGTGATTTCCTTTGATACAAGAGATTAAACAATTTTGACGAAAACGTGGTGAACATAAATAAAAGGAACTAAGTTAATCCCACTGCGAGTTGTCCCAGAGTGAGTTGGTCCTGGCAAGTTGTCCTGTGGTAAGGTGGCCGCTGCAAGTTGGCCATGGAGAATTGGCCACGGCAAGTTCTCTGCGGTGAACTGGTTATGGCGAGTTGGCTGTGATGAATTGTCCCGTTCCATATGGAGCGTCTTTCAAAGCAGCAGGTGCAGGTCTGAAACACCTCCTGGGTTTACCTGCATGAAATACGAAATTGCACTGAGCTAAAAAAAAATGTCACACAGTGTAGATCCCCCAGTGGTGTTATTTGAAAGGAAGCAAAACCTGGAGTAATGTTTTATTTATTATTTATTTATTTATTGAATTTATATACCGCCCTATCTCCCTTACGGGACTCAGGGCGGTGAACAGGCAATAATAAAAACCACGATAAATATACACAAATTTCTGTTCTAAAATCAAATTAAATAACAGGCCTGCTCTAAAAATACCCCATACAAAACCCCCACTAAAACATAATCAAACTACGCCAGGGCGGCCGCACGGAATAGATGGGCCTTCAGGGCTCGGTGAAAAAGGTGCAGGTCCGCAACTGTACGTAGGTCGGGGGGTAGGTCATTCCAGAGGGCAGGAGCTGCCACAGAGAAGGCTCTCCCCCTGGGGGTTGCCAGCTGGCATTGTCTGGCCGACGGCACCCTAAGGAGGCCCTCTCTGTGGGAGCGGACTGGTCGAAGGGAGGTGTTTGGTAGGAGGCGGTCTTGCAAATACCTAGGTCCATTGCCACGGAGCACTTTAAAGGTTGTTACTAACACCTTGAAGTGCACCCGGAAGGCCACAGGCAGCCAGTGCAGCTCGCACAGGAGAGGTGTTACATGGGAGTATCTAGAGGCCCCCAGGATCCCCCGCGCGGCCGCATTCTGAACTAGCTGGAGCCTCCAGGTGCACCTCAAGGGGAGCCCCATGTAGAGAGCGTTGCAATAGTCCAGGCGGGAAACAACGAGGGCTTGAGTGACCGTGCATAGAGCGTCACGATCCAGAAAGGGGCGCAACTGGCGTATCAGGCGAACCTGATGAAAAGCCCCCCTGGCCACGTAGGAGCTCTTACTACTTGGAAGATTAGGGAGCAGAACTGGGATGATTTGTACTCCATGCCGTGAGAGGCAGGCATTTATCCACACACAGGTAGAAATTGTTACTATGCTATAAATACCTAAATGCATCTGTGGAAGTCTTGGTGCTGTCCCAAACTGTCAATCAGGCAGGCATATTTTTAGTAAGTAGGGACAATTTTTCTTAAGGTGACTTGTTCTTTAAACGTGTAGCTACATGACTGAAAGAGTAGAATTTTACTACCCAATCTGCTATCTCCTCTGGGTATTTTTAGCCAGGGAAGCAATAGGTTTGGCCCTGAGGTGACTTTTTCAGAGCTAAGAATGGTACTTGTCATGTCGAACATACTGATAAGCTGTGACAGGGATCAACTGCCTTTGCTTCCCCTGACCCCTCCTGGGAACCACTTTGCATTCACAAAGAGAATTCAGGCAGTTTAAGGTTGATGGGGAGCAGCCAAGCCTACTGTTTGGAGGAACTCTTAAGGCACATCCACACAGCAGATGCTATTCCTCTCACCTGGACCATTTCAACAGTCTGTAGTCAAATGTACACATATATGCTGCAAAATAGACCACTACTGATAATTCCTGACCAATCTGACAATTACGCTAGCAGTGATTGTTGTGTGGGGCAAGATGCTGGGCAGACTGTCTTTACAAACTCCATATGCTAGTATATATTCATTTATTAAACAAATCTATATAGCCATCCAACCAAAACATAGATGATACTGGGCAACTTACAAAATTTTGAAAATCTGTCCTAGAATAACAACCCCTCCCTCCCTGCATGGCAGCAACAACTAACTGATCAGTTCCGTAACCATTTGTGTTCCTCAGGCCTGCTTACAAAACCATGTTTTTAAGGCCTTTCAGAAAAGCAGCACACTGGAGGATCAACTGTACCTTGTGGGGGAATTATGTTCTGTGAAGAAGGGGCCACCACTGAGAAAGCCCTTTTTTGTGGTCTCACCAGATCAAAATCCCTAATTAACGAAACCCATAACATACGGCCACACTTGGAATACTGCATCCAGTTTTGGTCACCATGATGTAAAAAAGATGTTGAGACTCTAGAAAGAGTACAGAGAAGAGCAACAAAGATGATTAGGGGACTGGAGGCTAAAGCATATAAGGAACGGCTGCTGGAATTGGGTATGTTTAGTTTAATGAAGAGAAGGACGAGGGGGGACATGATAGCAGTGTTCCAATATCTCAGGTCCTGCCACAAAGAAGAGGGAGTCAAGCTATTCTCCAAGGCGCCTGAAGGCAGGACAAGAAGCAACGGATGGAAACTAATCAAGGAGAGAAGCAACCTAGAACTAAGGAGAAACTTCCTGACAGTTAGAACAATTAACCAGTGGAACAACCTGCCTCCAGAAGCGGTGAATGCTCTAACACTGGACGTTTTTAAGAAGAGACTGGACAGCCATTTGTCCGAAATGGTGTAAGGTTTCCTGCCTGAGCAGGGGTTGGACTCGATGACCTCCAAGGTCCCTTCCAACATTATTATTATTATTATTATTATTATTATTATTATTATTATTATTATTATTATTATTATTATTATTATTATTATTATTATTATTGATCATCGCACAGTCAGCCACATGTTCAGACTGGATTTGGCATTTTGTCTACCTATCGAGTCCTTTCCCAGGACCTGGGATAGGCAGATGTGGATGTTTGATGGTATTACAGATATCGTCGCAGGATGGAAGCAGTTCCTAGTAAGGCCGCCTTTTGCAATTGACTAATAGCGAATTTGTCAATGCCAATGGTGTTCAAGTTGTGCTCCAGTTGTTTTGG
>NW_015390113.1:25313-66185 GCF_001527695.2 Protobothrops mucrosquamatus
TCTGTTTGAATTCTGAAGTCCCAGAGCAGTTTAATTTTATCATTTTCTATGACTTTCTCTATTTTATGATCCCACCAGTTTTTGCTTACAGGCAAATGATATTTCTTGCAGATCTTCCAATGCACCATTGTTGCTACTTTGTCATGCCACTGCTTGTAGTCAGTCTGTGCAATCTTCTTGCAGCAGCTTACCAGGTGGTTCACTGTTTCTTCAGCTTCTTTGCATAGGTGGTTTATTATTATTATTATTATTATTATTATTATTATTATTATCATCATCATCATCATTATTATACCCTGCCTGCCTGTCCTGGAGGTCTGGGAATCTGTAATAAAGGGAGAGGTTGTCCTTCAAAGAGCCTGGTCCCAAGTCATGCAAGGTGATTACCAGCACTTTGAATTGTGTTATGAACCAGGCGGTCAAGGCAAGGCAGGCCTCTAGAGAGTTCTTTATTTGTGTTAACATATGTTCCAGCCAATGGCCCTCCAACAACCGGAAAGGCTCCACCCTCATGCTACCCTAAAGGCAGCCAACCTCAGTCCCCCAAACAACAGTACAAATAAAGTCCACTGAGTAGGAGCACGCTCAGAGGGCAAGGTCCAGGGTTCCAAGTCCAGTCCACAAGGCAGAGTCCAGGCACAAGACAAGGGCAGTCCTCGGGGGGGGGGGAGGACCAAGGCAAGAAGCAGTTTCAAGGGCACAGTGAAGCAAAGGTCAAAAGCAGTGCACAAGACAAGGGCAAGGTCCAAGACAGAAGACAAAGAGCAATCTTCCAAGCGAGGCAAGGCAAACAGCAACAGGTATGAGTTGAAGCCAGGGGAGTGTAAGCCAAAGCGAACTGTTGTTCCTGGCAAAGACTAACTCCCCATGGCTTCTCCTTAAGTCACTCCACTCCAGATGTTCCTTGTGAGGAAGGTTGGGGCGACCTTCTCCTGGGTAGCCTTGCAGCCCTTCTCTGGGCTTGCCTACACTTTGCTCTCCTTGGCCTTGGATCAAGTGGAGGAGGCAGCTGTTCCTCATCAGAGGAGATTGGCTGCCTATCAGCACCACTACCGGTCAGCAGCCGATCCTCCCCTGAGTCTGTGGAGGCAGGCAGCTCTCCCTATGGTTGACCACCTCCCCCAATGCCTGAGAGCTAGGATAGCATCGTCCTCAGCCCCTGGCGTGCCTTCCCTGTCAGACAGTTCCAACTCCTCCTCCTCCTCCTCCTCCTCCTCCTCCTCCTCCTCCTCCTCTGAACCAAGCTCTGATGGGGCCATGATAAATTGTATCTGGAAATAGACTGGCAGCCAGCTAGGCTTCTGCAAAACTTTAGGCCACTGCATTCTTAACTCAATGAAGCTTCCAAATAATCTTCAAGGGCAGCCCCAGGTATATATCATGTATAGGTAGTCCTTGACTTACAACAGTTCATTTAGTGAATGTTCAAAGTTACAACAGCACTGAAAAAAGTGACTTATGACCATCTTTCATACTTGTGAACATTGCAGCATCCCCATGGTCATGTGATTTACATTCCAATACTTGACAACTGTTTCATATTTATGACAGCTGCAGGTCCCCAGGATCATGTGATCATCGTTTGTGACCTTCTGATAAACAAAGTCAGTGGGGAAACCAGATTCACTTAACAACGGTGCTACTAAGTTGACAACTGCAGAGATCCACTTCACAAATGTGGCAAGAAAAGTTGTAAAAATGGGGCAAAATTCAATTAACACATTTCTCAGTTAGTAGCATAAATTTTGGGCTCAATTGTGGTTGTAAGTCAAGGATTACCTGTGTATTTCAACAGTCTCCAATCACTTTGCACTAGCACACATATCTGGAATCGGGAATGCATGTTTTCAGTACTCTTGGAAAATGGCTGCCACGGATCACAAGCCACCCATTTAGCAGAACAGGAAAAAAAAAATACACATGTGCCTTATCCCAAGCTTGCAGGATGCTCTTTGCTATCTCAGATTGTCTTGTTTTCTGAATAGATGGGCAGACAAAGCATGAAGTTACAGCCCTCTATCATTTTTGTTTCTTAAGAATTTCTTCTGGGTATATTCAGTCCCAAAGCATTCCTAGAACTAAAATTTCTAATGCTTTGGTTTGCAACATGCTGGATGTTAAAATAATCTGAAACAAAATCAATGGAAGCCTCATGGCACCAAAGGAGGTTTAACATGAGGTGACTATGAGGTGACTATGGCATTATTCGGGAGATCCAATTGCTTTCTGCTTTCTGATAATTTCTGATAAGGAGATAATCTGATAAGGAGATAATCTTTCTGGTAAGGAGATAATCCTTGTTGAACACAATGCAGCTTATTTCTGAGAGAACATGGGCAAAATTGTGTTTTTAATCATGCAATCAGTTGTATTTCGAAAGTGAAGGAGTGTTGTGCTCATGGATTTCCTCAGTGTTTACTATGCTTACAAAACAGCTCTATACAAGGTTAGAAGCATTCATCATGAATATAGGATCAGCATGCATATTTTTCTTACAAATGACGAGTATGATCTTTGACACAACACATATGGTCCTTCCTGAGGAAGAGAGTTGAAATTTGTCTCTCCACCCTTCCCTGAAATCAGTGACTAATGGGATAGTTGTAAATCAAGGACCTGTAGTTGTCACCGTACAAACCAGGACTGACAATGTCTTCAGGTGCCTAGTTATAGAAGCCAGAATAATTTTGCATAAAGCTACAGAATCCAAAACAACAAAAGCTATCCTCTTCACCATCCTGATCTTCCCACTTAAAACTTCGCAAGATTTCAGGCACTCTTACAAGATTTGAATCACTTAGGGGCTTCCTTATCACACCTCAGTGAAGCATTCACGCAAACGATATCACTGTACAATTTGTGCTGGTCACATCCTGGTGTCTGATTCATATATGTATGTCATGTCATTTGCTCAACAACCTCACAGTGTACATATCATTATCTGCTCCTCTTGCCTGATGGAACCATTTAATAATTTTAAAGAATGGAACATCACAGTTGCCACTGGGAATTGTCGTACCTGCCACGATTGCCAATCAGCACACATTGCCAAGCCTTGCCTTAAAATCAACAATACAGTTGAATAGAGTGAGTACAGGAGACTTAATGAAATAGAAAGGGTTAAGATGACAATTATGATGAAATCCTCTTTCTCCATTCCCCATGTATTTAAAACACCTAACTTGTCCTTGGAGAAATAGTACAACAATTAAGGGAAAAATTGGGGTGGGACCAGCTCTCTTGATGTTTAGCTGTGGCAAAATGCCAAACCTACTCCAACATATCCTAAAGTACTGAATGTAAATCTTAAGATTTTTTTTTAGGATAGAAAGTCTTCTTCTGGGTTGTTACAAATTACTCTAATTTTCTGTGGATCTAAGGAGAGAAAAAACATCTTCCGTCATATATATTTCAGCTGGGAAATTTGAAGAAATCCCACTATGCACCATGATGGATGGTGTTTTAAAGTTTACTGGAATGATTGAAGCATAGCAATAAAAGAAACAGCAACATAATGCAGGGTTTTATATACTTTAAATAGCACAGAGCTTATGTAAGAATAGTTGCCATCATCTTTGCAGGCTACAACTTGTTCTTCCAGGAACAATATTGTAGTTTGTAAACAATTTCCTATCAAAGCCAAATCAAATCTTAAAGGAATAATCACATACCATACCATAGTCTGCAGTGTTGGGAAATATTTCCTTTTTATGTTTCTCTAGACCAGTGCTTCCCAAAGCTGGGTAAATTACCCAAAATTGGATAAAAGCAGGGTGCTTTGTTTTGTTTTTGTTTGTTTTTGAGAAAAGACACATAAACCTATTGCCTATCACAATGGGATCATTTAAATCGACTTAAAGATTGCCAGTTGTACTAAGATATATTTGAAAATCTCTCAAAATACTCCTATTAAGATGAAAATTAATGAAATTATCAATGATAATTCAAGTTCATTCTATGATATCGTTTTTATAAAACAGATAATTATCAGGATAACCCTTCATTCAGTGACCATTCAAAGTTATAGCAGTGTTGAAGGAGCAGATTTACTATCAGTCCTCAAAATTATTTTTCATAAGCAGTTTTGGATAATGAAGAAAAAAATTGGGGAAGCACAGCTTTGGATAAATAATATAACATGTAAAAGAGAGAAAATTCTCTGCTTTCCAATCACAAGCAGCTTGTAACTAACTCACTAGCTAATCTACAGTGCCATAGTGTATACTTCATAAAACATATTCAGATCTTCAAACCCTATTAATTTATAATTTCTGACAACTCCCATTTTCATCCTTCCTTAATAAGTAGCAACTCTGTGTCCCACCTCTTTGCATCCTTTCAAGGTATTTTGTTTTCATTCCAATTCATATATTTGGTTTATATGCTAGTCAGAGTTAACTGATTCTAAGCCAATAAAAAAAATAAGAAGAGAGATAAATTGGCTGTGAGTTTAAGAATTTAATCTTATATGCATTTAGGAAGGAATAAGTGTTCCTCGCTATGAAATATGTAAGATGGAATAAGATGGAGCTTAGGCATTCCTACCCACAAATATTTTCAGCATGCTACTTGCTAATAAACAGAATTAAAAAAACATTTTTTTTAAAAAAAAAATTACACTGCTTTATAATAGGATGGATGGATGGATGGATGGATGGATGGATGGATGGATGGATGGATGGATGGACAAAGACATGGACTCAACCATCTGAAGAGTCTTCTAAGCAGTTGTCACTTGCTTGCTAGAATGTTCTATTCAGAAAAGCTTAGTCAATATCAATGTTTTGAACTTTTTAAAGTGCTAGATGAAAACCTTTCTGTTTAACTTGTCTCTTGATATAATTCGGTGCTTTACATTTTATCTCCTGATGTCTGCTTTTTGATTAAGTTATTTTTATTTTGTTTATTGCACCTATTTGCTCTTATAAACTGCTCTGTAATCCATTCAGGGTGAAGGTTGGAATGAAAAAGTCTTAACTAAATGAAAACTTACAATGGGGAACATGAAATATTAAATAGTTATCCCTCTACAGCTACAACTTCTAATCTTCAACTATAACAATATATTCTTCTTAGTCAGATAGGAGGAGAAAATGGTGTTGTTAGATTTCAACTTTGCTTAACCCCATTCAACAAAATCCATGGTAGGAAATGACAAGTTGTTCTTCAGAACGGTTTGGGGAGAGAGCATAATTTCCTAAGAGAGATAAACAGATATAATGAGCTTTCGGAGTAAAGATAAAAGTGAATGACTAGACATTGGGTTTGAATATACTCAATGCATCGTGTCTCTTTATGCAAATCCTTGAAGAAGTAAACAGAACATGAAGTGGAAGAAGCAAGTACATAACTGTTTTGTAGGAATGAGAGATTACACTTCAATCTTAAATGACAGTGGAAATGTTGGCTTGCAAGGTGGACATGCTGTCCGGCAGAGACAATTCTCTCCCTCTCTGACACTTCTATTGTTAGTTATTCTCCAACTCTAACCAAATGTTCTTGTTTCTTCCTCCTTCCCTTCACCCTCATCATCTCTCTTCTGGTGGGGAGGGGGAGAAGAAACCATTTTTTAACTCCCCAAGGGGTTTAGTGTTGTTCATGGAGCATAAAGACACTCACAGTAGTATAGCACAAGCTCAGAATGCCAAGCAGCACTTACAGTAAATAATAGTAATTACTAATGTCTCCTCGGTTTTTCTTGTCACAAAAGCCTCAATTCATTAATGCTATTTAATGCCATGGAGGGTTCATTATCTGCACTCAGGAAGCATAATGAAGGGTTTACACAGAACACCAGGATCCTTTAGTAGGAGAGCAATGCTCATCTCTCAGACAATAGATTACTACCAAAAAAGTGTGAGGGCCTCAGGCATCAGGCATGGATGAATTAATTTAAGAGGAGACAAGAAAAATAGTTGAAAGAGAGAAACCCCCATCACAAGATAGCTGGAAGGGAATTAAAGGCAAGAAACCATTGCTATGGCAACAGCTTTCAGGATTTTTTTCTGAGGAAACAGAGATGGTACCACATGGAAGATACAACGCATATCCTGCAAAGGAGCGCCAGACAGGATGAAGAAATCCTTGTTTTATTTCTTTAGGAAGTCTCTGTCCATATTTTCGTAGCTACCCAGATGTGACATCAGAAATGAGCCTTGTTCAGCCAGATGTCATAAGGATGCTTTGGAATGTGAGAATTGAAATCTTAACTAATTCAACACCAGGGATGTTCTCTAAATTGGACAACAGAGAGTACTGATAAGTTGTCAGTCTGCTCTTATCCTCTTTCTTCATAAGCATGGTGCTTAATCTTTCCCCACAGAGATAACTATAAGGGAATTTAAAACTCTTCTGCCATCAAATAAAAGTACAATTACTCCAAGGTGTATAGTGTGCTGGCATCCCAGTGTGCAGAGGCCTCTTCCTGCAAGAAGTAGGAGGACCCCCAAGCTTGGGTTGATTGGAGCAGATTTGCAGGCTTACTATCAAGACCCAGCATCATATCCCTGGGAATAGTTGAAAGAACAACAACTAACAACTGGTTTTGCTGAATTAGACCAAACTAGCTGGCTGACACTTTGGGACATGATGAATTAGGTGTGTTAGACATGGGATCCCAAAATTATAGCCTTCTCCAACTTGCATTTTTCAATTATAATAGTAATCAAATTTATTTTATTATATATCTACCATTAAGAATAATTATATACGTTATTATATATCTACTGTGGGAAGTCAGCCCCCCCCCCAGAGAAGGAAATATTAAAAGGGCAGAATGATATATTTTCTCAAAGGATCTTAAAGAGGCAGAAAAGCATGTCCAGTTTTTTCTTAATATCCCCAAGTCTCCCCCCCCCAAGCAGAAACCAGCTCTGTAGAAATGCAGATGTAAACCATTCAGGAAGGTTGAAGCTAGAAGATTAAGAAGACAAAGACACCTAAAATCTACATACCCCACCCAAACTCTAAGACAGGACATAATAGGATTAACCCACAGATGCCAAAGGGCACACTCAGACTCAGGTCAAAGTTCATGCCACAGGAACAACTCCAAACAAAAGGCTCCAGAGGGTATAAAAACCCACTCCCTACATGTGCTGTCTCTCTTTTCTTCCAGAGCCATCTTTCTGTCTGGCTCTCCTCTTCAATAAACTGCAACCTTATTTCTAAAGCAGTCGACATGTTGTTTATTCCTGGCTTGGACTGAACCATGAAGAAGACTTTTCCTTCAACACTACAATTAGAATAAAGATAACTATACTATGATATGCTACAATCAGTTGAAAAATCACAATATAAAATGTATGTGAGAGCCAGTTTAATATAGTAGTTAAGACACCAGGATAAAGACTCAGAAACCCTGAACCCTAATCCACCCTTAGGCATGTAGCCAGCAGTGACCTTGGGCCAGTCACTCTCTCTCAGCCCTAGGAAGGAAGCAATGGCAAACCACTTCTGATATCTTGCCAAGAAAACTACAGGGATTTAATCGCCAGTTGCTTGGCAACTGGCTGGTTGCAGCATCCCGTGATCACGTTATCACCATTGTGACCTTCCCTGCTAGCTTACCACAAGTAAAGTCAATGGGGAAGCCAGTAAGAGGTTGCAAGTCACTCCTGCAAGTTGGTTTTTCACTCACCTTACTTGCCCATGCTCTATAGCACTTGCCCATGGAAACTGCCCATCCATCCGCACTCTGTAGCACCTGCCAATAGAGCACCCACCCATCCACCAGTGCTCCTTAGCAGCCCACTACCCATACTCCATGCTATCCACCCACCAGCCTATTAATTTTTCTTTGCAGTAGGTCACAGCAGGCCCTGGTCATTCCGTGAAACAGCAAGTGCTGAGATGTAGATTTTGCCTGCCTCCTACCTTCTACCTCTTCCCACACTGCAGTCACGTGAGGTCCTCACTTAATGGTCCATGCAGTCCTGGGTTACCAAGGCAATTGGGAGTGCCATATTGCCATCTCTAAGTGAGGCAGTCACTTGACATCACGCCTTATGACCACGTCAGCTAGCAACAGAAATTTCAGTCCCTATTGCCGTTGTAATCCGAGGACTATCTATACTCTCCACTACAATATTTTAGCAAATGTCTTTTCAATTTTCCTTGGTTCAATTGCTATAGCATTACTTTTTGTAATGCAACTTTGAAATGACCCGTAGATCTTCTCAGATTTTAAGTCAGAGTGAATGAAAAAAGTTCATTCATTCTGCCAATAATTTACTGGTTGTAAATTACAACCAGGGCGAACTTGATCAACTTCAGAATTCAACTTGCAGAAAGTTGATCACATGACCCCGGGACACTGCAACCGTCATAAATACGAACCAGTTGCCAAGCCTTCGAATTTTGATCACGTGGCCATGGGGAATGGTGCAATAGTCGTAAGTGTGAAAAATGGTCATAAGTCACGTTTTTCAGGGTCGTTGTAACTTTGAAGGCCCACTAAATGAAAGGTTATAAGTTGTAAGTCGAAGATTACTGGTAAAATATTTAAAATTTTGGAAGATGGAGGGGAAAAAAACCAGGAGTATCTGAAGAACATTGGTCTCTCTTTCTGTAAGTATTCGTATCCTTTGCAATAGACATGTCAGTGACTCAAAGGAGCTCAATTCTTTTTTGAATGTACAAAGAGTGTAGCTTTTTCAATGTGAACATGTGCTTGACATTTGCATGTGAGGTCATCTCAGCACTTGCTGTTTCACGGAATGACCAGGGCCTGCTGTGTCCTACTGCAAAGAAAAATCAATAAAAGACAGCATGTCTTTGGTGCACATGATGAAAGAATAAGTCCTCTGCTGTAAACAGCAATTACTGGATTTAGGCCAGTCCTTATGACTGGACGACCTACTCTTAACTCTAACGGGTTGTGGCTTACATTTAAAAAATGCTGCAGTCATTTGAGTTTCTGGGAAATTCTGAAGTGACAGCAAGTTTTCTCTCGGCGGTGATTGCTATGCTATTAAAGCATACAACACCAGTCAGCCTTCCAGAAATAGCAGCATTTTAGGGATTCAAATAGGTGAACAACTGGTTCTCTGTGTGGATGCCACTTCCGGAAGTCCATTCTGGGCCTGGGCAACAAAAAATTAGCTACCGGTTCTGCCAAAGTGGTGCGAACTGGCTGAATTTCACCACTGATTTTAGCACATGTGTGGTATGCAGATGGAATAACTTATCTTTGAATCTGTCTTTATATGAGGGTTTCCCAACTTTGTCCACTTTAAGAAATGTGGGCTTCAATTCCCAGAATTCTACAGCCAGCAGCTGGCTGGAGAATTCTGGGAGTTGAAGTCCACACGTCTTAAAGTTTGGAAATACTGCTCTACATCAAAAATCTCCCAGCCCTTCTTGGCAAGCTTGCTTTCTACAGGGGAATTATTGTTTTGCCCTGCTTGCTCCAGGAAATGCAACACTCTAACATGCAAACCCACAAATTTATCCTCCACAACAATGTATCTGTGCATGTGAATTCACTATCAGAAACTACTCAAAATAAACTAGTAATTTTCAGCTTGACAAATCTGATTATGTCAAGCTTTGGCAATAATACATAAACATATTGTTTTTCCCATTAGACTAATTTTTTTTTTAAATTTTCAGCCTAATATCTCAATTTTCCAAAGAGCTTCCAATCTAGATATAATAAAATAATTAAAACATTAACCAGGTTCAACCTTGCTTAGTCTTTTTGAAGTCAGCCAAGATCACCTAGAGATTGTGAAGCTCTTGGTATGCTCTCTGTCGTTAGTTGCTTTCTTACAGATGTTTCGTTACCCAACCAGGTAACATCATCAATCCAAGTGAGTGTGAGCTTTTCTGCTTGTTTATATATGGCAGTTCGCCTTATCACGGTTTCCTCTTTGGTGGTTCCTTGATTATAGTACTTTTTTCTGCCTGATTGTTTGTCTAGTGTTAATCCATGCTTATCTGAGTGTTGGCTGCTAAAAGGGATGTGTTCTAATCATTTTGTTTCCTTTCTAAGTTTTTTTAATCATCTCGTTTCAGTGGTCCATAAATGTGGTTTATTTCTATGAGTCTGTTGATCTTTGATTTGTATGAATTACCAGCTTCTAGGAATTCCTTAGTGTTTTTTGATTCAGCTTGATCTAAAAGTCTAATAATTTCCCAGTTGAAACAGTGGTTGAGTCTGATTATGTGTTGTGAGATTAAGCAGATTCCATCATGTCTTCTGACTACTGGCGGGTGTTTATGGATGCGCTCTGCTACTCTTGCTTGTAAAGCAAGAGGGAAATCAACAAAAACCAAGAAAAGAATGGCAAGACTTTTGATAAGTGGGATGAGAGAAACACATGGACTTCACTTGTCATTATTATCACCACCACCACACCATCACTGCCATCTTGGCTTTCATCAGTTTCCATGCATGGTGTTATTTAAAACAGCATGTCTTCTGAACAGCTTGCAAAGTAGGATGTCTTTCCAGCCATCTGTAGAAATTCCCTATCAATTTTACAGCCTACCTCACTCAACAGTATGGTTTCACCAGCCACATTCTGAGCAATGGCAATTTTCCACTTACTTGCACCCTTTTAATTTCAATTATATTCTCCTTATTTTGTATTGTTCCTTGTTCTGCATTTTCTGGGCAGATTGCTTTGAAAAACCAGACTTTCACCATTGGGTTGTACACATACCTTCAAGTGTATCTGCTTTGTTTTGCATCAGGAGAGGCTGAACTGATTGGTTAAAGTAGGAGAATAATAATAATAATAATAATAATAATAATAATAATAGTAATAGTAATAGTAATAGTAATAGTAATAGTAATAGTAATAGTAATAGTAATAGTAATAGTAATAATAATAAAGTTGGAAAGGACCTTGGAGGTCATCGAGTCCAACCCCCTGCTCAGGCAGGAAACCCTATACCATTTCAGACAAATGGCTATCCAGTCTCTTCTTAAAAACTTCCAGTGTTGGAATATTCACCGCTTCTGGAGGCAGGTTGTTCCACTGGTTAATTGTTCTAACCATCAGAAAATTTCTCCTTAGTTCTAGGTTGTTTCTTTCCTTGATTAGTTTCCATCCATTGCGTCTTATTCTGCCTTCTGGTGCTTTGGAGAATAGCCTGAATCCCTCTTCTTTGTGGCAACCCCTTAGATACTGGAACACTGCTATCATGTCACTCCTCGTCCTTCTCTTCATTAGACTAGACATTCCCAATTCCAGCAACCGTTCTTTATATGTTTTAGCCCCCAGCCCCCTGATCATCTTAGTTTTAGTCTTAGTTTTGCTCTATGTAGGCTCAAAGTTCCTACAGACTGCAGCTAATGGTTATGTGAAGGCCCCATTTCTGAAAATGGATATTTTCATACAGACCATGTCTACCAAGACAATCATTTTGTGAACAGCTAGAGTCTCATGGTATCAGGCACGCAGAACCAGAACCTTCAGCTGTGTAGAATTCAAGCTAGCTACTTTATTGTTCTCTGCCTATAATATAGGAATCTTCTCAGGCTGGCAGCTTTCACCTGGGAAAAACCAGATAAGGCTAAAAGACATTCAGGTGGTGTCAGACCATGCCCTCTTGTGTTTAGGCTAACTCCCCTCTTGACCCTCTTCCCAATACATGGCAGCCATTTGGCGAGAATCCTTGCAACTTGCTCTCAAAATTCCAGATGTGCTCCGGAGCTCCAAATAGCTGCCTGCTCCTATAGCAAGGAAAAGTTTTGGGAATTCAGTATTTAAAAATGAGATCTCTCTCACACTGTCACCACTCTTCTGTGTAACTTTTCCAGGTTGAGGAGCAAGTTGAAGAATCTTTGAGATTGAGGAACAACTTTTTTTTTTTCTTTATGTAAAGCAGGAGTCTTCAAACTTGGCCCTTTTATGACTTGTGGACTTCAACTCCCAGAATTCCTCAGCCAGGCATGCTGGCTGAGGAATTCTGCGAGTTGAAGTCCACAAGTCATAAAAGGGCCATGTTTGAAGACCCCTGATGTAAAGGAATAGATCATCCTGATAGCAGGTAGTCCTCAATCACAATTGAACCCCAAACTTCTATTGCTAAGTGATATATTTCTTAATTTTGCCCCCTTTTACAACCTTTCTTGCCACAGTTGTTAAGTGAATCACTGCAGTTGTTAAGTTAGTAACACACTTGTTAAGTGAATCTGGCTTCTCCATTGACTTTGCTGGTCAGAAGGTGCAGGGATCACATGGGATTCTGCAACTCATAAATGTGAGTCAGTTGCCAAGCGTCCAAATTTTGATCACGTAACCGTGGGGATGCTGCAATGGTTGTAAGTGTGAAAATGGTCACTTTTTTCAGTGTTGTTGTAACATTCACTAAAGGAATTGTTGTAAATCGAGAACTACATGTATACTGATATTCCATAATTCAAGCCAAGAAAATTTTGGAACTAAAAAAGTAACATTGTAGTTTTTGCCTAACAATCTGTCTTATGAATGGCTTAGAGGTAGTAATGATGTTTACAGCATGAGAAGAATCTGGCAATTCTTATTTTTCTGTATATTCATCTCTTTTTAAATAGAATATTTATATTGCTTCACACTGGGAACTGCAGTACGTCTCAGTATGGGATTAGTTGGCATCCTCCAAGAAAAGAAGGAAAGAAGATCTATTTCAGATGAGCTGGAGGAACAAAAAACCCACTGCATGTGGCTTTCTCTTCCTTCAGAAACAGTGTGATATCTAAAGAACTTCCAAATTCGTTAAAAGGTGTGAAATGTTTTTAATTTTTTGAGTCTGAGCTACAATTAGAAAGAGTCTTACTGTTATAGATGGATGAATTCACCAAAGATCTCTCCCAAAAACTTCCTTCTTATCATCCAAGTATGCTGGAAACCTTCTTCAGATCGCCAGTCCTCTAACCAAAGGTGAGATGATTAGATAGAAGGACAAAGGATTATAATAAAAAGCCCTATTTCCCTCAATAAACTAAACAAATAGTAAATTAAATAACTTCAACCATCTGATGTACTTGCAGCATTTCACGCCCACCTATTTGCCTTGGTAGATAAAGTCTGTCAATGTCACTTCGTGGATGAAGGGCATGATTCATTGTCATTATTTTTCTGGTCTTCCTATCCATTGCTTTTAGTTCTGCTTGAGTCCAGTCCACTATTCCAGCTGTGTATCTAATGACTGGAATTGCCCAGGTGTTGATTGCCTTTATGGTATTTCCTCCACTGAGTTTGGATTTTAAGATCTTCTTCACTCTCTTGATGTATTCACCTCTAATCTTTTTCTTGACTTCAGTGTGCTTGATGTTGTCAGCTTGAAGGATACCCAAGTATTTGTAGTAATCTTCCTCATCCAGACTCTTAATGTTATTTTCGTGGGGCATCTTGATTCCTTCAGTTTTCACTATTTTTCCTTGTTTGATAGTAAGTGTGGCACACTTGTCCAAGCCAAACTCCATTGCAATATCTTGGCTATATATACAGACAGTGTTGAGCAGCGATTCTATTTCAGATGATGTTTTTCCATACAGCTTCAGATCATCCATGTAAAGGAGGTGGGATAGTCTGGCAGATGTTTTTGATGTTTGATAGCCATGTCCTGAGTTATTCAGTATTGTTGACAGAGGAAACAGTGCAGTAACAAATAATAATGGTGATAATGAATCTCCTTGAAATATTATTATTATTATTATTATTATTATTATTATTATTATTATTATTATTATTATTATTATTATTATTATTATTATTTAGTAAACTAAACTTTGGCAACATTGAACTGCTTCAGTCAGTAAACTTTAGAGCATTCCTTCAACAGTGATCCTAGTGGTTACTCTTGAGTGGGGTAGTATTCCAACTCTTTTAGGGTATGATCTGAAGGTATTTCTAGTTTCACAGTTCCTATTGAAAAAGCAAATAGAAGACCTCACCAATAGGACATTTGTGCAGCTTTGCTTTCATTCCTATCTCGGTCAGGATGTCCTGGCAACAGTGATTCATGTACCGATCACCAAGCACTTACTCTGCTCTGTGTGAGCCTGCCTTTGGAGATTACTCAGAAGCTACAGCTGGTTCAAAACTACAGCATAAAGGCTCTTGATAGAACAACCATATCAGAGTAGAATTCACCAACCCTGAAACTGCTGGCTGGCTGTAAGTACTGGACCCAGTTCAAAATGCTAGGCATCACTTTTAAAGCCCTTTACGGCATTGCACCAGGTTTTATCAGACAACATCTTGTCAAGAAAGAATTTGTCCAGGTAGAACAAATCCCTAATCAGAACTATTGAGGATCCCCACCACAACTCCGCAAGAGTCTGTGTGACATGGGCCAGATGGCAGGCCTTCTTGGTAGCGGCCTCTGCCTTTTGGAAGACTTCATCCAAAGGAGTAAGAACAGTTCCTCTTTTCCCTGAATTGGGGAGGCAAGTTTAAAAAACCATGTTATTCCAGTGGGTATTCAGTCCCTAGCTTATCCTGGTGCCCCTTGAATATTGAATTTTTATTTGTTCGGGATATATGCTATGGCAGTGATGGTGAACCTTTTAGAGACCGAGTACCCAAACTGCATCCCAAAACCCACTTATGCATTATCGGGTGCCGGGTGGGTGTGGCCCATTGGGTGGGCGTGGCTGCGGTGGTAATGGCAGACTGGGTGGGACTAAAAAGTTCAATCAATCAATTCCAACTTTGTGAGATCTTTTTTTTCCAGCGAGAAGTTGAAATTGATTGATTGAACCTTTTTTTTTTTTTTTTTGCACATGGCGGAGGCCTAAAGCAAAAAGGTTTTATAAAACCCAGCTGAAGGCCTAGGACTGGGGCGAGGGCGCACGTGCCCACCGAGAGGGCTCTGAGTGCCGCCACTGGCACCCGTACCATAGATTCACCACCACTGTGCTATGGTTTTTAACTGTATATACAGGTTGCATTCTTCATTTCATTGTCCAGACTCTTAGCTGATTGTGGCAGCTTATAAATATGGGAGGGAGGGAGGGAGGGGGGCAGAGAGAGAGAGAGAGAATAGATGATAGATAGATGAGAGAGAGAGAGAGAGAGAGAGAGAGAGAGAGAGAGAGAGAGAGAGAGAGAGAGAGAGAGAGAGAGAGAGAGAGAGAGAGAGAGAGAGAGAGAGAGAGAGAGAGAGAGAGAGAGAGAGAAAGAAAGAAAGAAAGAAAGAAAGAAAGAAAGAAAGAAAGAAAGAAAGAAAGAAAGAAAGAAAGATAGATATGCTTCAAATCTAGGTTGTAACTTGATTTTTTAAAGATTTTGTTTAAATAATGAAAGATGTAGCTCTTGGCTTCATTTTTAAAGTACTGCAGCAGATTGCTTGACCCTGGCTTAGTAGAGAGTGAATAACAGCAGTGTAATTGCAACTAGAATTTTGGAATACATAAGCATGGTAGTTAATATGTCCACTTACCCTTGCTTTCAGACCACTGAATTAGCTTCACGCAACCGTGCATGTGTCTACCCTGCTGTGTTCTTTCTACCAACTAAGCCAGCCGTCTCTCCCTCTGAGATGGCCAGTGCAGTGTGTCATGAAAAGCAGATGCCAATTGCTCAGGCCCTCAACCCCCTTTCTTCTCTCATTGCATTTGCATGTCACTTTTGAGTTCCACAACTGTAGGAAAACATCTGTTCTGCAGTCCCAAACTGCCTTTGCAGAGAGTGTTTCTTGAAGGAAAAGGACTGATTGCTAATCAACCTCCATACCAGCTTCATGGCACTGTCAGGACACAAGAATGTGATGCTGATCTCAGATTGGGGATTTCACTCTGTTGCGTATAGAAGGAAGCAAAACTTCAAGCTACAGTCAGGAAAGAATGTAGCTTCCTTCCCTTCTGTTTTAATGTGGTGCCACTAATACAGTGGTTCTCAACGTTTTTAATGCTGCGACCCCAATGTCGTAAGTCGAGGACTAAACCGGTCGTAAGTCGAAGACTAAACCAGTCGTAAGTCGAGGACTAAACCGGTCGTAACTCGAGGACTACCCAACCGGTCGTAAGTTGAGGACTTTCCCTGCCCGGGAGCACCACACATGCGTGGTTCCGCCCCCTGCGCCGGCTGAGGCATAGCTGGCAAACGGCAGAGACGGAGCAGGCCGACCACCAGCTGGCCCAGCCCAAGGGAGGTAAGGCACCCGCCGGAAAAGGGGGAAAAATGGACAAAAAAAATGGCGGACAAAAAAAATGGCGGACAGCCTTGCTTGGCGACCCCCATGAAATGGTCGATCGACCCCAAATGGGGTCCCGACCCACAGGTTGAGAACCACTGCACTAATATAAGAAACTTCCCTATGGGCGCAAGCCAAGGCAAGAAAAGAAAAATCTTAAGGATTTAAGATGTTTGCTATTGCCTGCAATGGCTTTTTAGAATTCTTCAAAATAAGGGAAGACCAATGCTAGGAGTTTTAAAACGTAAATATTCTTTGGAGATACAACGTGTGTGTTCAATATTTAATAAGCTGCAGGGAGCATCTCTGCAAAGCTTTTTCAATTAGTCTCCAACACTTTGAGCGGGCAAGCCAGGCGTGGGAGACCCCAACGTAGCTGTCTTCTTCCCTCCGTGAACCACAGCTAAAATATTCATATTTGCAAAATGTAGCCAAATTTAGCTTTATGCTCTAATGAACAAATTAAAAGATCATTTCCCCCCACCCTACGGCTTTGTTCTTTACCCACTACAGATGAGCTGTGTAGTCGGCTTCTTTTACTTGCCAAACAATAAGATAAGGACAGAGCAACTTAATGTTGCTACCTGATGGAGGGGGGGGGGGGTCACTGAGGAAATGTTACATTGGGGAAGTGTGATTTGTTTTCCTCCCTTCCTTCAAGCAGACAGAAATAATTCATGTAAAACACTTGCTTTAGCGTGTAAATTACAGGCATTGATATTGATTCTATCCCTCTGTTAATGCAGCCTAGCACTGTGTTGGCTTTTTTGGCAGCTGCAGCACACTGCTGGCTCCTATTTAAGTGATTGTCCACTGGGACTCCGAGATCCCTCTCACAGTTACTACTATTGAGCAAGGTACCCCCTATACTATACCTGTTTATTATTACTATTATTACTATTATTATTATTGATCATTGCATAATCAGCCAAATGTTCAGACTGGATTTGGCATTTTTGTCTACCTATCGAGTCCTTACCAAGGATCTGGGATGATGATGATGATGATGATGATGATGATGATGATGATGATGATTAAAATTCAGGTGCTTGGCAACCGCATTGTCCTGTGGTTATGTGGTCACCATGTGCAACCTTCTCAGCCGGCACCTAACAACAGTCAAAGGGGGAATCCAGATTTCCTTAGCAACCGCATGATTCACTTTACAACTGCAGTCATTCATTTAACAACGTTGGCCAAAAAAGGTTGTAAAACCGGGCACAACTCATTTAACACATTTAGCTTTGCTTAGTACTGGAAATTCTGGACACAGATGTGGTCGTAAGTTGAGGACTGCCTGTCTATAGCTCTGACTAAGAGAAATGAGAGGGCTATTTTGAGAAGAGGCGAAGAACCACAGAAAGGAAACTGGAACAGTGAGGCAAGGACATGAAATGTCCGCCATCCCACTTATTGAAAAAGTAGATTATGCAGGGCTGTACTCAAAACATTCCAGTTTTACCAATGGGTATATAAGTGCACGCTGCTATAACAAATACAAAAGCAGTAGGTAGTGTATCTCACTGCTAAGTGCTCAAGTGTTTTCCTTGTATGTTTACACAAATGACTTATTGCTGAAAGCTGCAACCCTCGACACGAGAAGCTGACACACGATGGCAGATCTTAAGAACCAAGAACTAATAGGAAAAAAAAAGGTTGTACATTAAAGCTTCATCACAGAAGCAAAACCTCTACTTACTCTTTTTATACAGATTATTTCTAAAAATCCTTTCTTAATGTAAAATACAAACACAGGTAGTCCTTGACTTACAACAGATCATTTAGGGATCATTCAAAGTTACAATTGAAAAAAGTGACGTATGACTGTTTTTTCACGCTTACATCTGTAGCAGCGTCCCCACAGTCACGTGATCAGAATTCAGATGCTTGGCAACTGACTCGTATTTATGACAGTTGCCTGTGATCCCCTTTGGTGACCTTCTGACCAGCAAAGTCAGTGGAGAAGCCAGATTCACTTAAGAACCATGTTACTCACTTAAGAACTGCAGTGATTCACTTAACAACCGTGACCAGAAAGGTCGTAAAATGGGGCAAAACTCACTTAACCACTGTTTTGCTTAGCAACAGAAATTTTGGATGCCATTGTGGTCGTACGTTGAGGATTTCCTAGGGTCAAGAGTAAACTGTAAAAATTGAGTGAAAATCAATAACAGGATATGGATTGTTTATAAAGATTGAATGTAATTGAGATATGTATAAGCTAAAAAATTATTGATAAATGTAATAATGATGTTCTTATTGAATTGATATAATTAGAAATGTACCAACTTTATCAATAATAATAATAATAATAATAATAATAATAATAATAATAATAATAATAATAATAAAGTGGAAGAGACCTTGGAGGTCATCTAGTCCACCCCCCTGCTCAGGCAGGAAACCCTATACCATTTCGGACAAATGGCTGTCCAGTCTCTTCTTAAAAAATTCCAGTGTTGGAGCATTCACCGCTTCTGGAGGCAGGTTGTTCCACTGGTTAATTGTTCTCACTGTCAGGAAATTTCTCCTTAGTTCTAGGTTGCTTCTCTCCTTGATTAGTTTCCACCCGTTGCTTCTTCTCCTGCCTTCAGGTGCTTTGGAGAATAGCCTGACTCCCTCTTCTTTGTGGCAACCCCTGAGATATTGGAACACTGCTTGTCCCCCCTTGTCCTTCTCTTCATTAAACTAGACATACCCAATTCCAGCAACCGTTCCTTATATGTTTTAGCCTCCAGTCCCCTCATCATCTTTGTTGCTCTTCTCTGTACTCTTTCTAGAATCTCAACATCTTTTTTACATCGTGGTGACCAAAACTGGATGCAGTATTCCAAGTGTGGCCTTACCGGGGTGTTTAATTAACGAAGGATTTACCTTTCTGGTATTCCTGAGCAGCAGGTCATTTTTGCACTTACTACTAGCAAAGGTTAAAGATGGCAACTGAATGAGCTTAGCAAAATGCGTCCCATCTGCACTCCAGGGCTGGCTATTTGCTTTGCAACTCAGGAGTTTATGATTTGCTTGAGCAATAGGGTAGAAAGAGAGCAGAGAGTGTTGTGCGGCTTTCTGAATATCTCTGGTTCTATTATATTTGTTTCTTAGTTTGCCAGATTTCTATTCCACCATAGTCTAAACAGTCTAATTTAAAAGTCGTGTACAAAAGTACTATAAAACATCCACACCGTATAACTCATTACAACATTAAAAGTAGTTTTACAGTGGCATCAGTATAGTAACAACCATAGAATAAATTCAAAATAAAAATTGGGGCTATTACAGGTACTCCTCAACTTACGACCACAATTGAGCTCAAAAATTCTGTTGCTAAATGAGACAGTTGTTAAGTGAGCTTTACCCCATTTTATGACCTTTCATGCTACAGTTCTTAAGTGACTCACTGCAGTTGTTAAGTTAGTAGCACAATTGTTAAGTGAATCTGGCTTTACTTGAAGATAATCACATTACCCCAGGACACGGCAACTGTCATAAATATGAGTCAGTTGCCAAATGCCTGAATTTTGATCATGTGACTATGGGGATGCCACAACTGTCTGAAAAATGGTCATAAGTCAATTTTTTCAGTGCTGTTGTAACTTTGAATTTCACCAAAAGAACTGCTGTTAAGTCGAGGACTCTTTTCAACCAATCATTATGAAGTTGTATTCATCAAACTACAAAAGGTCTCTAGATAAGCTTCATTCCATTTTATGGAAGGCCTTGAACATGCTTATAATTCCCCAAAGTCAAGAAATCAGAAGACAGACTATAAACATGTAAGGATGACTATATGCAATAGCAGACTTATATGCCGTTTCATAGTGCTTTACAGCCCTCTCTAAGCGCGTTACAGAGCATATTGCCCCCAACAAGCTGGGTCCTCATTTTACTGACTTCGGAAGGATGGAAGGCTGAATCAACCTTGAGCCGGTGAGACTCGAACTGCCGAACTGCTGGCAGACGGCAGTCAGCAGAAGTAGCCTGCAGTACTGCATCTTAACCACTGCACCATCACGGCTCCTAGTCTGCAAGTAGTGCTTGCGGTGATATCATAGATATAATAGCTATGGATATGAATATATGTGAGTTTTTCTATATAGATTCTGAGTGCTTTAAATAGGCTATGGTGCAATAAGGAGAATGGATCTGAAAATTAATTTATCAAAAGGCAGTTTGTTATGGAAAATGAAGTGGGAAAAATGAAAATTATATACGTATAAATGGCAAATAACAAGAACATGTGATTGAATTTGCATAACTTTATAGAACGCTAACCAGAATGGGTGGAAGCTTTTTTTAATATACAGAAATGACAGGTGGGGAAGGACAAACATAAGAATAAATTGAATACAATGTCTTCATTAGAATTCTTTTCCGGGATAGCTCTAAATCTTAAAACAATATTCCTTCTCTCTCAATTTCAATTTTGTTGTTGTTAGTTGTGAAGTCGTGTCCGACCCATCGCGACCCCATGGACAATGTTCCTCCAGGCCTTCCTGTCCTCTACCATCTTCTGGAGTCCATTTAAGCTCACGCCTACTGCTTCAGTGACTCCATCCAGCCACCTCATTCTCTGTCGTCCCCTTCTTCTATTGCCTTCAATCTTTCCCAGCATTAGGCCCTTCTCCAGTGAGTCCTTCTCATTAGGTGGCCAAAGTACTTGAGTTTCAAATTCAGGATCTGGCCTGCTACAGAGCAGTCAGGATTGATCTCCTCTAGGACTGACCGGTTTGATCACCTTGCAGTCCAGGGGACTCACAGGAGTCTTCTCCAGCACCATAGTTCAAAGGCCTCAATTTTTTGGCGCTCAGCCTTTCTTATGGTCCAACTTTCACATCCATATTATTTCTCTTTTCAACTCTCTGTCTATAAATTCTGCCTTGGTTTCTAAAATTTCCACTTCTTTTCTTTTTCTTATTTTATATTAGTTTGTGTTAGTTTTTATACTTTAAAAAAACTTTAATAAAATTATATATATATATATATATATATATATATATAAAATTTTTCAATTAGGTGGGAATGAGGTATTGAAAAAAAAATATATGCAGTAAATCCAGAAATCCAGAACAGATAGCAACAAGAATGAACAGGTGATGAATGAATGTTGTGACAGTACAAAATAAATATGTCAAGACCGTTTCATCAAATAGAAAACACTGGATTGCAAAATAAACAAAGGAACCTGGGTCAAGAGGAAGGGGAAGATTGAGAGGGTCATGGTTGGTTAGCACTGAGATCTTGCAAATGAGCTTAGAAGTTTAAAAACAAAAGGCAATGGATGAATTTGTGAATGGGTGGGGTGGAAGCAAGGAAGCCTCACAAGAATAGAAAGGCATGAAGCGATATAATGAACGCCTTTAATTTCTTTGCCTTATTTTTTTGCTGCTGTTAGTATGCTTTATGTAATATTATTTACTCTGAAAGAGAATTGTAGAATGTGTGTGTGTGTGTGTGTGTGTGTAAATATACAAAAAAGCAAAGATAATGAAGAGAAGGACGAGGGGGGACATGATAGCAGTGTTCCAATATCTCAGGGGCTGCCACAAAGAAGAGGGAGTCAAGCTATTTTCCAAAGCGCCCGAAGGCAGGACAAGAAGCAACAGATGGAAACTAATCAAAGAGAGAAGCAACCTGGAACTAAGGAGAAACTTTCTGACAGTTAGAACAATTAACCAGTGGAACAACCTGCCTCCAGAAGCGGTGAATGCTCAAACACTGGAAGTTTTTAAGAAGAGACTGGACAGTATTATTATTATTATTATTATTATTATTATTATTATTATTATTATTATTATTATTATTATTAAGGGAAACCAAAGGCAAATACTTCATTGTTCTGCATGCAGGTTCCACAGTCCATGAAACGAAAATTTAATGTGTCGTGTTGCTTTTGCTATTCAAGATCTCACAAGGAGAAGTGAATAGGTAGTCCTCGATTTACAACAGTTCCTTTAGTGATTCTTCAATGTTACAATGGCATTGAAAAAAATGACTTATGACCGTTTTTCACACTTACGACTGTTGCAGCATCCCCATGGTCACGTGATCAAAATTCAGATTCTTTGTCATTGGTTCATATTTATGAGGGCCGCAGTGCCCCGGGGTCATGCAATCACCTTTTGAGAGCTTTTGACAAGCAAAGTCAATGGGGAAGCCAGATTCATTTAACAACCATAACTTAACAATTGCAGTGATTCACTTAACAACTGTGACAAGAAATGTCGTAAAAGGGAGCAAAATTCACTTAACAAATTTCACTTAGCAACAAAAATTTGGGGCTCCGTCATGGTCAAAAGTTGAGGACTGCCTGTATCTTTTGGCCTTACAAAGTTTTATGCCTTGTATGTCCCCTTGTACCTGTGCTTCCTGTTTAATATTTGTGTTCACAAAACACACTGAAGAGCAAACATTTCACAACATTCTAGCTTAGTAGGTTGTGAAAAGGCACCGCAACTAGCAGAAAACTGAGTTAATTGACTAAACTAGGATTAAGGATATTGTGTTATCTGAACATAGCGTTCACATGTGAACTCAGATGCTGCTCATTTTGAGGCCAAGGAGTTAACCAAACACCGACTTGGGAAGCCTACTCAGTTTGGGAAAGCTTATAAGTCATAATTCCATCTTAGTACCTGTTAGGAAAAGTTTCCATTCACTGATTCTAAAATAAATATGAGCACACTGAAGAAATTGAAGCATGTTAAAATTAAATCAGCACCACAGATGGTGTTGCAGATGGCTACATGACAAGTTTAGAAGCCATGTGTTATTTTCTTGGGACCAGGTTAACCCAACAATTAATGGAAAAATTACAGTTCATTAAAGCTGGTTAAACTATTCACAATTATACACAAAGTTTCTATCAACTGAACAACTCGAGTCAAGTCATTGTCAAAGATGAATGCAATTATTGTTTTGAGTGTATCTCTCCTATTTAGATCCCACACACTTGTGTTGTGTATAGCTTCCATAATGTAGTGAGCCTTGGCAATGATCATGCTTGCTGAGGATATGGTTCAACCCAACACATTGAAAGGAATCAGATTACATGGAAAGACCATGATATTCTCAAAGACTCCTAAACCTGTGGGGACCACAGTGGGTTGTATTCAGCCAAAAAATTAAATACACTGGATAATAATTTGGTTCAATGTTTTAATCAAGAATTATATCCTTGTATAGATCTGGGATCACTGACAACCTGCCAGTGTTTGTTGTACAGACCTCCCTAAAAAATGGTTGCTGGAATTGGGTATGTCTAGTCTAATGAAGAGAAGGATGAGGGGGGACATGATAGCAGTGTTCCAATATCTCAGGGTCTGCCACAAAGAAGAGGAGTCAAGCTATTCTCCAAAGCACATGAAGGCAGGACAAGAAGCAACGGATGGGAACTAACGAAAGAGAGAAGCAACCTAGAACTAAGGAGAAATTTCCTGACAGAACAATTAACCTGTGGAACAACCTGCCTCCAGAAGCTGTAAATGCTCCAACACTAGAAGTTTTTAAGAAGAGACTTGGACAGCCATTTGTCTGAAATGCTATAGAGTAGGGGTGTCAAACTGCTGGCCCACGGGCCCGATGCGTCATCCACAAGCCGCACCCACCCCATTGCCAACAATGGCAAAACCGTCCCAATACATTGTGTCATGTCACGTGACGTCGCGAGTTTGACATGTCTGGTATAGAGTTTCCTGCCTGAGCAGGGGGTTGGATCAGATGACCTCCAGGTCCCTTCCAACTTTTTTTATTATTATTATTATTATTATTATTATTATTATTATTATTATTACTACTATTATTATTCCTAAAACATGGGTCTTTTTTACATTTTGGGAGCACATATGTAGAATTAGGGGCAAAAAAACCCCAAGCCTTGCAGATGCATCCATTTTTCTCCTTCCAGTTCTTAGACCTTCTCTTAAAATTGCTATTGGCCCTCAATACATCTGATCCACAAACTAAGTTTTGATTCTTTTTCTCATACACAACTCTCCTCAGTTCTGACACACATTTTTTTCCTCTAAGAATCCATGATATAGAAGAAAATATTTGTAGCTCAGGGTTGAACTGTGGGATCCTTGATCCTGTTGAGCTTGGTGGTTTTCTTGCAGATGTTTCATTACCCAACTAGGTAATATCATCAAACTGATGATGTTGCCTAGTTGGATTGTGAAACGTCTACAAGAAAACCACCAAGCTCAGAGAGCAGCAAGGACCCCACAATCCATGCTTTGTCTGCAATTGCTCTAATTTCTTCGAGTGCTGCTAACTCCCTTTCTTCAACAGGTGCATCCAGAAAAAGGTAGAGACAAATTACACCTCCATGTTAAATACATCCACGTGTATTTTTTTTGCGGTGGGGGAGGGTGAATGACAAAACTTGTGCAGGTGGTCCTCAACTTATGACCATAACTGGGACCAGGAAATTTATCATTAAGCAGTGCAATTGTTAAGTGAAGCATCGTGTAACCACACCCGATTGTATGACTTTTGCTAAGTGACACATTATGTTATCATGATTGGTGATCTTCCCTGCTGTCTTTCCCATTCATTTTGCTTGTTGGAAGCTGGCTGGGAAGTTTGACAATAAGAATCACATGACCCAGGACGCTGCACCCGTCGCAAATACGAGTTAGTATTTTCCAAGCATCTACAACACTATCATGTTACTTTGGGGATGCTGCAATGCTTCTAAGTCACCTTTTTCAGCCCTATCATAACTCTGAAGAGTCACTAAATAAATAGTTGTAAATGGATGGTTACCTGTGATTATGACATGCATTCTCTCCGTTTTATGCTTGTATTATGCTTTCAAGTACTTAATAGGTGGGCTTGCATAAGTTCACAACACATATTTTCTCATTTTGATAAAATCTTTGCTTTCTACTGATAGCAGTAAATACAGCTGCATTCCCTCCAAAGATTTTCCAACTAAACAGCTAAATATTTGTGGATTAATATTATCAGCTGCACTTTCTTTCTAAATGACATGTCCCATACAGGACCTGAATGAGGCCAAGCAGATGGCAAAAGAGGATTGCTACAGAGCGGAAGAGATCCTGCTATGTGAACTGAAATTGAGGATTAAAAACAATTGTCCTACAAAACACTCCACGGCATCAGATTTGCTTAAAGTGTGCTCTGCGTGGATTAAAAAATAAATAAAATATTATTAATAAGTGCTAAACTTATGTTGATAGAAAAGTATCCATTTAGCATGTCTTAAAGGTTGGTTCCAAAAAACCTAATGGGAGTATTACGGTTAAGATTTCAAGCCAAAATGTGGGTCATAAAATCTAGAAAAATGTTTTCCATTACCAACATGAGACACCACATCACTGCGATGAGATATTTGGAAACATTAAAGAAAGTGACATATAAAAAGGGTGAAAAGTTGAAGGGAAGGACAAGAAGCAACGGATGGAAGCTAACCAAGGAGAGAAGCAACCTAGAACTAAGGAGAAACTTCCTGACAGTTAGAACAATTAACCAGTGGAACAACCTGCCTCCAGAAGCGGTGAATGCTCCAACACTGGAAGTTTTTAAGAAGAGACTGGACAGCCATTTGTCCAAAATGGTATAGGGTTTCCTGCCTGAGCAGGGAGTTAGACTAGATGACCTCCAAGGTCCCTTCCAACTTTACTATTATTATTATTATTAAAAAAAAATTGGGGGTTGTAATTTTTGCTGCAGTTGGGATTTATATTATTTATAATTTGAAATGTACAAGAATAAACTCCCTTTACATTTACATATTACATTTTAAAATAATTTTCAGTGCAGTGGCATTAAATACTATTGCACATGGTAATCACAGCAGACAGTGACAGATATCTGGTAAATCAGGGGTGTCAAACTCAATTTCATTGAGGGCCGCATCAGCATTGCGGTTGCCCTCGGGGGGGCGGGTGTGTGTGGCCAGGGTGTGAGCAGCCTACTGGGTGGGTGTGGATGGAGTGGGTGTGGCCTACTGGGTGGGTGTGGCCAGCTCTACATCATTCGCGTCAAGGGTGCCTGTGGGGGCCTGTGCAGGAGTGGGACAGATCTGAGGGTCTCTGGCAGAAAGGGGTGGGACCAGGGCAGAGCCCATCAAACCGGATATGTGAAGTAGGCGAGGGCCATTTGCTGGCCACTTCCAGGCGATGGTGCATTTCTTCATTCCTCACAAAGGGTGACACCTCCCCAGCATGCACCCAGGTGGTGGGGCCAATGCGGCAGGGGCCGGTTCCTCGCTGTTTCCAGACAGCCTTGTGGAGCTAAAACTGAATGCACTTCAGCATAGAGGGCCACCACAAAATTGTACATTGGCTCCCGGCTGGCCTGGGCCAGGGCCAAAGCAGAGGGGGCCGTTCCCTCACTGTTTCCAGGACAGCCTCATGGGCCACATGAAACCACTTCGCAGGCCGCATCCGACCCCCGGGCCTTGTGTTTGACATGTCTGTGGTAAATGATTTCTTTAAAACTCAGTTGGATGAACATTTATACTAAGGGCTGATGCCTTGCATTTTCTCTATGGAGATTGTCCGTCATCCAGGTCATAGTTGTCTCAAAGATGCTTTACCATCCAGTCTAAACTGTCAGAATCTATCCTTCCATCCCCCCATCATCCAGTCACAACTGATGTGGCTTCTTGGATTAGAAGCAAAACTTCTTCTTCCTCCTCAAAAAATACTGCAATTGCCTTTTTGAATAAAGTACCTTGCACTTTGCACAAGCCCAATACTAAGACAATAAATAGATTTCATCCTGAAGGAAGCAGATTAAAATTGACCCTCATAGTTTGGGATACAGACATCTTAAGAGAAAGGACACACTTCCCTTTTATCCTCGTGGCCTTCACCCTGCAGGCATAGCTTTAAAAACAAATATTGTCCATTTTGTTTTAGTATCTTGGGGATTTCTTGAAAAAATAAATTAGACTGTTTTCATAACACCAGTCATTCAAACTACCGTGTATTGTGACTGTGTAAATTGCCTGCTTCTTTCTTTTCCACATTTTCACTTTTAAAGTGCTAAAAAAGAGAATGATGGATGTCTACATTCGCTTCTGCACGGTTTTTTGAATTGCAATTTTGTGCTAACAAGAAATGACAGATGAACACACCAAACATTATGCAATTGAATACAATGGCTATTTATTGCCCATTTAAATCCATTGCTACACATGTACTACTCAGTGTCTCTGTTATCTTTTATGGCATTCCATCGCTGGAGGTTTTCAAGAAAAAATTGGACATCCATTTGACTGGGATGGTGTAAGGTCTCCTGCCTTGGGCAGGGGGTTGGACTCGAACGGGGTCCCCAACTCCCCATCCGTGGACCAGAATCAGGCTGCGGTATGCCAGAAACCATTCTGCGCAAACAAGTGAAGCCCCATCTGCAGGATGCAGGCAGCATGTGAAATGACACTCCTTCCGGTCCACGGAAAAACAGCTGTCCATGGAATCGGTTCCTGATGCCCAAAAGGTTGGGGGCCACTGGACTAGATGATCTTCAAGGTCCCTTCCAGCCCTATGATTTTATTTTTTACCTCTCTCATCCTGTTACTATGGTTTAAGTGTGCTTCTCCCCCAGGTCCAATGAGTTAACAAATTGAAAGAAGTCTTTTGCCCATGAATGCATTTTCATTCAGTCTGCCCCAAAGCTATGTTTTCCCCAAGCTTTGTTATTCATATTGCATAATTTTGTTTTAGCACCAAGGTTTCTACAAACAAAACTATTGTGCTGTACAAGAAATGACAGTACAATGCTGTGTCAGTGAAGCACATCTAAAGTATCAGAAGCCAGGACACCGAACAAATCTAGAATTAAAGTTGACTTTTGTTACTGAAAGAATTATATGTGATCAATTGAAGTAATGGTGCTGAAGATCTGTAACTGCTGATTTTCCCTGGTCAGCTCCATTTCTGGAAGTTATTCCTATAGTTTCATTTTAATGAAATTTAATGAAGATCCAGTTAATGGAGATCCAATCTCACCATGCTTCCCACAGCATTTCAAGAATCTCCAATGGAACGTGTTTATTTTACATGTTGTGGTTTCTGAATGTTTTCAAGTACAGGTTCAGCACATTTTGTGTCTAGCATTTTTAGTTAAAAAGTTTTCCTTAAATGCACATTTGTATGCATTTCAGCTCCTTTTTTTGCAAAAAATATCCCCTAAATTTATTGTGATTTTTTTTTAAACAGGCAACAATTTTATAATACACGCAACCTTTGTACTTTTTATTTAAAAATCATAACTTCATTGCTAAATCCAGGGATGTATAAAAACCAGTGGGTGTGGTTCAAGAAGTGGATCAAAAAGAAATTAAATTAATGGTGTTTATAATCACAATGGAAAACAAATGGATTTTTCTTATCACAATGCCTTTTGCCAACATTCATCTAAGCTTCAAACCTTCCAGTAGATACTGGTCAACCCCAAGGATAGGCTGCTTATGTCTGCAACAGCTGGGAACCACATTTTCCACTTCACATGGTCAACCCTTTTACATATTTCCAGTAAGAAATTTAAATTTCAGAAATCCAAAACGTTTTTGGATTTTTACTACATTTACTACTAATGTTTTTATTTTTTTTTTACTACAGTTCAGTTCTGTCCATCTTGATGAATCTACCGCACAACAGGACACCAGGATACTGAAGCTGGAAAACTCACTGATGTTCAGTTTTATTTGTGGAGAATTTAGTAATCTCTTTGTTCTAAAACAAAGGTCTCCAAACTTGGCAATTTTAAGATTTGTGGACCAACTCCCAGAATTCCCCAGCTAGACGTACTGTCTGGGGAATTCTGGGAATTGAAGTTCACAAGTCTTAAAGTGGCCAAGTTTGAAGACTTCTGTCAAATGATGAGCAGCCTTGTACCTCTCTCTCTGGAGTCCCAATATCTGAATTGCTGAGAAAGTTTAGGATCAAAACAGCAGATCTATTCTCTCAGCAGCCCCACTTCCCACCTGTGGCCTTATTGCAACCAGACTTACTTGGATAACTTCATTTCTATTTGTTGCCGGATCTCCTGCCTCTCTTCGTCAGTCCTTCTTGGGAAAATGTTCCTGTCTTCCAACTCCTGTTTGCTTGGCCTGTTCCGCAGTTTCACTGCCAGAAGTTCTTTCTTGCATTTTCTTGGCAACGTACCTGGAGCGTGCAATGAAAGACAATGGGAGCACGTCAAGGAGACGAGTCCTAAAATAGCAAAGTTATCTTGTGAATAACAAATATAAGATGTGGATACTAGAAATATCTTCTGCCAATGGGTCTATATAAGAAGAACTGGGGGTTCATCACAAAGGTGATACAGATAGTCCTCAACTTATGAGGTGGGAGCAGAAGTTCCATTGCTAAGCAAGGCAGATGTTCAGTTGCACCTGGTTTTACAATCTTTTTTGCCATGGTTGCTAAGTGAGTCGCTAGAGTTATTAAGTGAATCATGTGGTCGTTGAGCAAATTTGACTTCCTCCATTTGTCAGAAGCCAACTGGGAAGGTCACAAATGGTGGTCAAGTCTTGTAAATATGTGCTGGTTGCCAAAATCCAATGCCTGAATTTTGATTATGTTAATAATAGTAGTAGTAGTAGTAGTAGTAGTAGTAGTAGTAGTAGTAGTAGTAGTAGTAGTAATAATAATAATAATAATAATAATAATAATAATAATAATAATAATAATAATAATAATAATGTAGGAAGGGACCTTGGAGGTCATCTAGTCCACCCCCTGCTCAGGCAGGAAACAAATGGCTGTCCAGTCTCTTCTAAAAAACTTCCAGTGTTGGAGCATTCACTGCTTCTAGAGGCAGGTTGTTCCACTGGTTAATTGTTCTCACTGTCAGGAAGTTTCTCCTTAGTTCTAGGTTGCTTCTCTCCTTGGTTAGTTTCCATCCATTGCTTCTTGTCCTGCCCTCAGGTGCTTTGGAGAATAGCTTGACTCCCTCTTCTTTGTGGCACCCTGGTAGATATTGGAAGACTGCTATCATGTCGCCCCTAGTCCTTCTCTTCATTAAACTAGACATACCCAATTCCAGCAACCGTTCCTTATATGTTTTAGCCTCCAGTCCCCTAATCATCTTTGTTGCTCTTCTCTGTACTCTCTAGAGTCTCAGCATCTTTTTTACATCGTGGTGATGTAAAATATAGGGATGGTTGCAAGTATGACAACAGGTCATAAGTCTTTTTTTTTTTTCATTGCCACTGTAATTTCAAATGTTGTTAAACGAATGATGGTATGTCGAGGACTACTCGTACTAATGCCAGGAATGCAGATCAGAAGCCTCAATGATTCAGTGAATCTCTGTACTTGGCCCACTATAGTTCAAATCAGGTTCCACTTTCTCAGGAAGAATTCTTCTACATAAAAATCTAAATAACTTTTTTTTTGTTTTTAACTTTGAATCACTCTCAACTCAGGTGATATCTTCAAAATCCGTCTTCTGAACTTTCCAGGTTAATAGCTCTTTTTTTTTGACAGCAACCTCATGCGCCCTTAGCGTCGAATAGGTCCTACATTTCACAACATATGAAAGCATTGGATGAGCTTAGAGCAATTTCCATAAGTGGTTTTTGGTTGTATATTTAATGATTCATCTAATTTTTCCTTCACTCTGATATGTGAATTTCTGTTGTTGAGAAATTATGGGATCATTTCATGATACATCCCAGCCAAGATGATTTATTTCCAGAACAAAAGGATTATGCATTATCAAAAGTATTTGGATAAGAAAGAGAATGGCTGGTTTGAAGTCAAAGAGGAAATTTTGATGGTTGAAGGTGAGCTCCATCTTAGATTTTTCCCAAAACAAGTACAACTTTTTCACCATGATCGGACAGACGCCCATAGGGTCATATCCATATTATTACCAGGTCATTGAGTATTGAGTTCATTTCAAGGGAAACTTGTAGAAAGAAGGATGGATGAATTTTCTGGGAAAAAAGGGATTGGAAATAAGCCTGGGATGGGAGGGCCAGGGGTAAAAGAGAATTTTTGTGACTTGCTTCAAGAATTTTGTATTAGTTCCAGTTACTATCACTATAATAGTAATAATACTAGTGGTATGATAATTAACAACACAAGAGGGATGACATGATAGCAGTCTTCCAATATCTCAGATTATTACTATTATTAAGCTATTCTCCAAAGCACGTGAATGCAGGACAAGAAGCAACAGGTGGAAACTAATCAAGGAGAGAAGCAACCTAGAACTAAGGAGAAACTTCCTGACAGTTAGAAATATTAATCAGTGGAACAACCTGCCTCCAGAATCTGTGAATGCTCCAACACTGGAAATTTTTAAGAAGAGACTGGACAGCCATTTGTCTGAAATGGTACAGGGTTTCCCGCCTGAGCAGGGGGGTTGGACTAGAAGACCTCCAAGGTCCCTTCCAACTTTATTATTATTATTATTAAGAGGGCCAAGTCATTCTGTTTTAGATATAGAGAGATACAAACAAACACACAAACACTGAAAAAAGAAATACACTGGGAAAAAAATCTTTCCAGATGGATTCATGGGAATCCCACATCTTTACATCACTCATTTAAAAGGCCAACTGAGCTTTCTCGCCCTTGTTCAATGCACCTAGCGCCACCCAGTGCCCAAAATTAAAAATATCCCTCCTATTGAAAACACAGCAGAATACAGGTAATCCTCGACTTATGATGACAATTGAGCTCCAAATCTCTGTTGTTAAGTGAGGCATTTGTTAAGTGTGTTTTGCTCCATTTTACAACTTTTCTTGCCACAGTTGTGGCAAGCGAACCACTGCAGTTGTTAAGTTAGCAATGCAGTTGTTAAGTAAATGTCTGACTTTACTTGTCAGAAAGTTGCAAAGTTGATCACATGACCCCGGGACATGGCAACCGTCATAAATGTGAGTCAGCTGCCAAGCACCCGAATTTTAATCACATGATCATGGGGATGCTGCAAAGGTCTTAACTATGAAAAACAATCATAAGTCACATTTTTCAGTGCCATTGTAACTTTGAACAGTCATTAAATAAGTTGAGGACTACCTCTAATAGAATTACAGAGTTAGAAGGGACCTTGGAGGTCTTCTAGTCCAACCCCCTTCTCAAGCAGGAGACACTATACCGTTTTGGACAAGTGGATGTCCAGTCGCCATTTAAAAACCTCCAATGATGGAGAGCACCCACAACCATTCCACTGTTTGATTATTCTAACTGTTAGGAAGTTTCTCCTTAATTCCAGGTTGCTTCTCTCCTTGATTAGTTTCCATCCATTGTTTCTTGTCTGGCCTTCTGGTGCTTTGGAGAATAGATTGACACACACACCCCTCTTCTTTGTGGCAACCTCTCAAATCCTGGAACACTGCTGTTGTGTCACCCCTTGTCCTTCTTTTAACTAGAGTAGACATACCCAAATCCTGCAACCATTAAATAATATAATTGCAGCAAACTATGTCAGCTGCAATCCAAGATACTAGGGAAATATCATTATCTCCTTTGTGACCTCTGTGGTTTGACAATGAAAGCCTGGTGTCAACTATGCAAATGAACCTGATTGCAGCCATTTTCCCCCTCATTTGCAGTTGCCACCTTGGAACGGAGGGAGGCAGATTGTCCAGGTGCTTCTCTAGTCATAGCAATCAGCTGTCCCATGGGAACCAAGGTCATCTGTTGCTCCCGTGATCAGAGACTGGCGTTGTATAAGAAAGTCCGCCAAATGCAGTTATTGGAGAATGTAGTCAATTGCATAGTTTGGAAGAGTAAGTGTGAACTTTATACTTTGTAACCAGGGAATTGTTACTGGGAATTCAGACTTGGTTTCAGTTTTGACCGTGCCAATACTTTGTAACTAATAAACATGCTCTTTGAGGAATTTGCAAGTCTCTGAGTTCTGCTTTATTCGTCTCTGTTGGTCAGAACCACGACACTTGGGCCTCTTTCAATTCAAGAGGGATGGATTTGGATCTCTTAGAAGGACTCTAAACTGATGATAAACATTTAACTCCACCCTCCAGCTCTGTCTGTCCTTCTCATGTACTGCCCTTCTCAAGTACTGATTACTCTTTCCAGAGGTCAACACTGCTTTGCAATTTTTGAAATTAGGCTGAAGCCTACATATGCTCCTCTGTCTGCAAACTGCATGATCTTCTCTTCAAATGTAACTGAACCAGAAAGCAAAAACAAACAACCAAGAAAGGAAAAACAAAAGAAAACAAAAAGTATGAGTAAGCAGCAGGTACTGTTAGGTAATTGTCCAAACAGAGTGAACATTAATGGGTGAAAAAAATGGGAAGAGAGAAGAGAACTTGGAAAGGAATTTTGGTCATTGCCCTTTCAAGACTGAATGAAGCATCCATATGAAGTATCAAAAATTTGGGTTGGACAGCATCACCACCAGATGGATTTGTAGCTGGCTGACTGGCTGTACTCAGCGTGTGGTCCTCCATGGAACTGCATCTACATGGAGGGAAGTGTGTAGTGGGGTGCCCCAGGGCTCTGTTCTGGGCCCAGAGCTCTTCAACATCTTCATCAATGATTTGGATGAGGGGATAGATGGGGAACTCATCAAATTTGCAGACGACACCAAGCTGGCAGGAATAGCCAACACTCCAGAAGACAGGCTTAAGATACAAAAGGATCTTGACAGACTTGAACATTGGGCACCATCTAACAAAATGAAATTCAATGGTGAAAAAAGTAAGGTTCTACATTTAGGCAAGAAAAACCAAATGCACAATATAGGTGGTACCTTGCTCAACAGTAGTAACTGTGAGAGGGATCTCGGAGTCCTAGTGGACAATCCCTTAAATATGAGCCAGCAGTGTGCTGCAGCTGCCAAAAAAGCCAACACAGTGCTAGACTGCATTAACAGAGGGATAAAATCAAGATCACTTGAAGTGTTAATACCACTTTACAATGTCTTGGTAAGGCCACACTTGAAATACTGCATCCAGTTTTGGTCACCACAATGTAAAAAAGATATTGAGACTCTAGAAAGAGTCCAGAGAAGAGCAACAAAGATGATTAGGGGACTGAAGGCTAAAACATATTAGGAACGGTTTTTAAGAAGAGACTGGACAGCCATTTGTCTGAAATGGTATCGGGTTTCCTGCCTCAGCAGGGGGTTGGACTAGATGACCTCCAAGGTCTCTTCCAACTTTATTATTATTATTATAAAGACCTAGATAGAGAAGTAGGGTTGAAGGAATTAAAAAAGAAAAGTGATTGTCCTCTTACTCAGAAAGTGGAAACTAAGTTTTGATAGTTCCTTGTGGAAGAAATCCCAATGGGAGAAAAGGAGCTTCCTCACATGTGAGCATCAGAAAAATGATTGGATTTAACACTGAAAGATGGCTAAGCAAGAATCAGAGATCTAGGGCATAATGGAAATCAGAAGAAGACAGTCAAGGTATCACGAACAAAAAAAAATGGTCAAACAAGATGACACTGAATAGAATCCTTTAAAGAGGACAATGGATAAATACTCTTCAAGTGTGTTAAAAACTGGACTTCTAAGTTAGGAGAAGGACTAGAACAGAGTTGGAGGAGACATCTTTGAGATGTTGAGAGCCAATATGGTGTAGTGATTAAGACAACAAGATAGAGACTATGAGTTATAGCTATGCCTGTCTTAGGCATGAAAGCTGGCTGGGTGACTTTGGACCAGTCAATCTCTCTCAGCCCAACTCATCTAACTGGATTTTGGTTTGTGGGGAAAGGAGGAGGAGGAAGATTAGGTTAGTTATGTTAGTTATTTAGTTATTTAGTTAGTTATGAGTTATCTATCAAAATAATAAAGGTGGGAAATAAATAATAGACTAGAATAGAGCTGGAAGGAACCTTGCAGGTCTTCTAGTCCAGCCCACTGCTCAAGCAGGAGAACCTATCCCAGTGGTGGCGAACCTATGGCACGTGTGCCAGAGGTGGCACTCGGAGCCCTCTCTGTGGGCACACGTGCTGTCGCCCCAGCCCTGCCTCCCCCACAACCCCCTCATCACCAGCAGCCCCCCCAAGGGGAGTCGCCCCTGAATGCGGCCCACACAGAGCAGAGCAGCCAAGCACATGGAGCCGGGCAGCGGGGGCAAGACTCTGCCCTCGCACTCTATTGTGCACAGATGATGCTGCAGGATGCGGGCGGAGGGCATGGCCGCCATGGCGCTGCTGGGCCACCTGGTCATGGAGGTGGGCAGAGGCGGGGAAGAGCAGGCTGGGGGCAGGGGCGGAGTGGGCGGGACAGGCGGGGCGTGGGCGGTTTTTGGGCACTTGGTCTCTAAAAGGTTCGCCATCACTGACCTATACCATTTCAGACAAGTAACTGTCTAGTCTCTTCTTAGTAAAGGGGGTAAATAAATAAAATAACTTAAAATTAATCCTTGAAAGAGCACCATTCAACACGATGCTGTCTGAGGTTGCTGGATTTGTTTCTGAAGAAAGAAACTTCAGATCCTTCAGAATAAGAAGTTAAGTCTCCTGGTGGATAAGCATTACCTCCACCAATCCCTATGATAATCATCTGGATAATAACCAGAGGGAGAAGACAAAATTAATTGTAGATTGCTTTTAATGAAATTGTAGGAGCATTTGAATGTGGGTGTTTTGAATTGCTGCAGCGGTTTTTCTGATGACTAGAAAGATTATTTAAAAAGAGAGGTTGAAAGAGAGATGACAAAAAGACATTTTAACTATTAGTCTACTAGCCAGGTAGTGAATTTAAAATTGCTTATCAGAGATGCAGTTCAAAGGAAACTCCAAGGGATGGCAGCAAAGCATAAGAAGACAGAAGTAAGGCATCAACAAAGAGTAATGTGTCCTACCCAGAACTACTATAGGGCAGAAAAGAAAGAGACTATTTCAACCTTGAAGGACTATCAGTGTGGGTTTTTATAGAATCAAAAGAACAAAACTATCATCCAGGAGGAAGAAGGTCTGAAATGAAGGTGAGAAGGAGCCAGGTAAGCCACACTAGACAAGAAAATAGAGATGCATAGGAAATGGAATCCAACAAAATAAAACTTCAAAGAAAAGAGGCAGAACAATGATGCGAGATTACACAGCAGCATCCATGGGACAATCTTCAGCAATTAAGAATGGTGTATGCACGACAGACCCTTGTGTGTATAGCTCAGGGTCAATTGTCAACCTTTTGATGCTCTCTGCGCAAGGTTGTTTTCCTGTAGATATTTCTAGTTAACAAAATGCTTATAGGAAAGCAACCAAGCTCAGAAAACCCCACAAACCCAACCCAATCCTTGTCTTTCAGGGTAAGTTTTTATAAGGTTCATAAATAGGTTTTTCTTACCAGAAATTATGGAATCATTCAAAACTTCTTCATCCTCATAGAAAATGGAATCACCCTTGATTTCAGAATCCATGATCAGATTTTCTTTGTTCTCATCCGACTCCTTAACAGAATTCCATTTGTTTTCTGGATCGCTGTTGTAGCTCATGGAACCATCCTTCTCTTTGCTGTGTTCAGTGCTGGATGTTCTGGACAAGCGGATCTCCATTCGTTTTTTAGGAGATGCCTTGTTTTCTCTCCCATGAAAGCTGGAGACAAAATGCAAACAACATTGGGTTTCAGACCAGGAATCAATGCTTGCAACATGTTCTCCCAAGCACTGTGCAGGGAGCTGTGGCGTAGGTGGCAGGGGATTTCAGCGTTCAATATGGGAAAGCTGAGATCTGAATATCTGCCACAAGATGAAGGTACAAGATGACAGTGATGGATGCTTTGCTTTGAAATATGCTAACATGGCATGCCAGGCTGACCTTTTCAGAGAACAGCATGTGTGTTTCTAATATAAACCTTAATTAAAACGAAACATCCATATTCTGATCATTTATCACTTTATGGAAAATAACAACAACAAAAAAACCATGCAAAAGAAGCACGCTATCACAAAATTTGGGTTAGTCACCTAAGCATTTTCCAGGGTTGAGTCTGAGATTTTTGCTCACTCCTACTTCTATAGCTCTAATTAGTGCTGTAGTTCAGTTTTTGTTTTGTTCAGGTTCTAAGTATTTCTTTTCCTGGTTTCCCCATCAGCCACAAAACCCTCCTTACACAAACACCTGATCACATTTTCACACATTTGTGACCTTCCCTGCTGACTTCTGACAAAACCAATGAGGGAACCACATTTGCTTAATGACTGCATGATTCACTTAACATTTCATTTCTCCTAACAGATGCATTCAGGAGCCCCCTTTTCTTAATATACTTTCTTTTCCTTGTATAATCTAGTTTTCTGCATGTTTCCATCTAATGCACACGTTGTTGTACACATTTTCCTTTTTTTTTTAAATACAAAAGCCATGTAGACATTTCAACTGTGAACTGCACCACACATTTCTGAAAAATACAAAGTAAAAACACACCAATGGCTTCTGGTCAAGGAGTCAAAGGCTTCAGCACATTTGCATAAAAATCTGAATTAAACGCATTTCTGTCCAGTACAGCCTACATCATTCTGTCCAAGTCACTTTTATACTATGTTTGATTGGCTTCCTTATTGGAGAAAGAACAGCAAGATTCTAGTATTCAGACCTCCTTCAAAACATCTGTATTAACACATCTACAATATGGTGAGGTGGGTTAGCCTACTCATGTGATGGAATGTGCACCTGGAGGAGCAGTGAGGCAGAGTTTTGGCAACATAGAGCTTTCCCAGGAAGGAGCCCAGATGAAGAGACTGTGTATCCCTGAGTTGGATACCGGAGGGGGAAGAGGTTCAGCGTACTGTGGGGTCCTTAGTGCTTTCTGAGCTTGGTTGTTTTCTTGAAGACATTTCATTATCCAACTAGGCAACAAGGATCTCACAATTCAACCCTGAGTTATAAATATTCTCTCCATAAGTTCAGGGTAGCTACACCCTCGAATCTCTCAGGCTATGTCTAGCAGGGTAAAAGATTATAGCTTTAGTTTGGCAAGATTCTGTCCATTTGGTGTAAGCAAATAAAGGATCAAACTCAACTGAATTTTGCCGTGTTTTCTCTAAGTTTGGGCCTGACAACTCTTCTACTATAGAAATCAAATTGCTACTTGGTAAGCATCTGAATCATAGAACATAGACTCCTAGGGCTGGAAGGACCTTGGGGGTCTTCTAGTCCAACTTTCTGCTCAAGGCAGGAGACCTTATATCAGTGATGGCGAACCTTTTAGAGACCAGTGCCCAAAAACTGGCCCCGCCCCTGATCCACCCCCTGCCCCGCCCCTGCTTCGCTCCCACCCCACCTTCCCACAGGGCCACTCACTGCCTCCAGGGCCCACCACAGATCGCCCAGGCAGCCCAGCAGCGCCATGGCGGCCACGCCCTCTTCCAGCGCCCCACAGCATCAACTGAGTCTTGTCTACACTGCCTGGCTGCCATGTCCTTGGCTGCGCTGCTCCGTGTGGCCACGCTCAGGGGCGACTTTCCTCCAGGGGGGCATCTGGTGAGGAGAGGGTCATGCGGGGAGGCGAGGCTGGGGCAACGGCACTGCCTTATATCATCCTGCACAAATGACTGTCCAATCTTTTCTTGAAAACTTCCAGCAATAAAGAACCCTTGATTCTGAGAGGCCAGCTGTTCCATTGATTCATTGTAACAGAATAACAGAATTGGAAGGGACCTTAGAGGTCTTCTAGTCCAGGGCTTTTCAACCAGTGGTACGGGTACCACCTGTGGTACATTGACACCTGGCAGATGGTACGTGACCATCCTAGAAAAGTGGTAGCAGGGGAGGGGAATGAGCTGAACCGGTGGCAGCACCGCACAAGCCTGAGTGAGAGATGGCTGGAGCTGCAGGGCTGTCAGGGCTCAGCGGAAGCGCCAGGATCAGCACCAGGCTCCAGCTGGAGCTTGGCGCTGATCCTGACGCTTCTGCTGAGCCCAGAAGAAGCGTCGATCAGCTGGAATGTTGCAGCATCTCCATGGTCTTGTGATTTACATTCAGATGCTTGGCAACTGATTCATATTTATGACGGTCACAGTGTCCCAGGGTCATGTGAAGTGACCAAAACCTGCTGCAACCACCCAGCAGACGGGGGGGAATAAAAACCAGACACCCCCCACCCCACCCCCGCTGCCAATCCTCAACAAAAATGCTCACAACAATGAAAACTTCGGGCAGGAGGAAGAGCGCCATCGGGTGGGCAGGCAGGTGTCTTGCTCGGCTGTGGCCTGGGGGGCACTTTTTTCAGTGCCGTTGTAACTTCGAACAGTCACTAAGCGAACTGTTGTAAGTCGAGGACTACCCGTACTTTATCACTTTTTTCCTTTTGGGGGGGAGGGGGGGTCATCAAGTTTTTGACACCTTGCTAGGCGACTGGTGGTACTCGGATGTTGCCATATCCTAAAAGTGGTACAATGGGTGAAAAGGTTGAAAAGCCCTGTTCTAGTCAAACTCTCTGCTCTAACAGTAACAGACAAGTGGCTCTTCTTAAAAGTCTCTTCTTAAAAGCCCCCAGTGATGGAGCACCCACAGCTTCTGAAGGCAAGCCATTCCACTGATTAATTGTTCTCACTGTCAGGAAATTTCTCCTTAGTTTTAGGTTGCCGCTCTCTTTGATTAGACATTCTAAGAATGAATCATGTCATTCTTAGGTTTGTATCGGATATTATAACGGTAAGTGTAGGAAAAATGATTTGGGCCAATGTGAAAAATGAATTTGAGCTAAGGAATGTCTACTGCCATGGATGCTTCACAGGAGCTTTGCTTCATAGGGCAGTGGTGGCGAACCTATGGCACGGGTGCCAGAGGCGGCACTCAGAGCCCTCTCTGTGGGCACGCATACTGTCGCCCCAGTCCTAGGCCTTCAGCTGGGTTTTATAAAACCTTTTCGCTTTAGACCTCTACCACCATGTACAAATAAAAAGGTTCAATCAATCAGTCAATTTCAACTTCTCGCGGGGAAAAAAAAAGATCTTGCAAAGTTGGAATTGATTGATTGAATTTTTTAGTCCCACCCAGTCTGCCGTTACCACGGCAGCCACGCCCTCCCAATGGGCCACACCCAGCCAATGGGCCACGCCCACCCAATGGGCCACACCCACCCGGCACCCGACAATGCATAAGTGGGTTTTGGGTTGCAGTTTGGGCACTCGGTCTCTAAAAGGTTCACCATCACTGCCATAGGGTATTGCAGGCGTTTACCTGTCCTGCCGATGTTTCGTGGCCAAGGCTCTGTGAAGTTCCTCGATGACTCGGCTAGGAGGTAAAGGTAGGTGGACAGCAGCCAGGTGAGGGGATCCAGTTGGCGTGGAATGCTGCCCTCTGAGGTGGGGATCAGAGACTTTCGGTCCTGAGGACTGGAAAGGAACAGCTTGTCCTGAGTGTTGGGAGGAGCCAACAATGACGTAATTTTTCAAGAGAGTGGACGGGGGAGATTTCAAGGCTGTCTCATCGGCTTCACTTCCTGCAGCTGGAAAGAAAATCAGAGAAGGTCACTCATGGTGGGATGCAAATGGCAGGTTTCCATTCATTCCACAGGGTGAAAAGACATCTGCGCTGCTGCTCTTTAACTGAGTCCTTAATAATAATAATAATAATAATAATAATAATAATAATAACAACAACAACAACAACAACAACAAAGTTGGAAGGGACCTTGGAGGTCATCTAGTCCAACCCCCTGCTCAGGCAGGAAACCCTATACCATTTTAGACAAATGGCTGTCCAGTCTCTTCTTAAAAACTTCCAGTGTTGGAGCATTCACCGCTTCTGGAGGCAGGTTGTTCCACTGGTTAATTGTTCTAACTGTCAGGAAGTTTCTCCTTAGTTCTAGGTTGCTTCTCTCCTTGAT
>NW_015390113.1:66221-72302 GCF_001527695.2 Protobothrops mucrosquamatus
GGAGGGAGGGGTTATTTCCCAGAAGGCAAAGAGACACCAGAGCTTGGAATGTCTGGTGGGCAAGAAGAAAACAAGGTCAGATCCTTCCTAGCAATTCACAGAGTGTGTCTATAATTATTGCAGAGAATTGCTTTAGTCTATTTGTAGATGAATGACAATAAAGGAACTACTCAGAAGTCACTCCACATGTCAGTCTTGGTTCTTGGACATGACAGCAATTATGCCAAGGCCTACTCCTTTCTTTGTACATTACACATGTGATACATGCAAAATGGGGGAAGGGACTTTAGTCATATGATTGCAGCTGCCTTCTTGACTTTTTTGACTCTCCTCTAGATACTTCTGTCCCCAAGGAACTATAGATGACCAACTGACCACAGGAACAACTCTTCAGCCAATCTTTGTAAATGCAGGTAGTCAAACCATCCTCCCAATTTGCAAGTACTTCTCCCAGCATCTGCAGCACTACGGGAGGGAAATTCTTCATTTTCTCTTCAAAATGAGGACTCTTTATGAAGCAAATTTGAGGGGTTGCTTTGCTCAAAGCTTCATTGAAGTAAATCTCCAGCAGAGATCTGTGCAGCCCCACTATGTGAATTCTTGTTGTTATTTACTTTGGGAGGGTATATTGGCATAACCCTGATATCATTTCTGAAATATGGACTGTGATGGATGTCCTCATAAATATGGGATCTGATAGAAACATAGACAGCTGTGTATTACCATATGAGTGAAACCAAAAGCATTTCATGTACGATAGAGCTTCAGGCTTAGGGCTTATTAAATAATCAATTTCACAGGATATTTAATTCAATTCACCCCTTAAAACAAGTTTGGGGGAAAAAACAGTATGCTTCTGTTTGAGGTGCATGGAGATAAAAAAGTGTAGATTTCTGCCAGCTACTTCTGGATACCAGCGAGACATGAAATTTAAATGGAGAACTTCAGAGGGCAACCCTATGATATCTTCTCAGATAACTCTTACTTTTTACTGAAATTTATGAATGGGGCTTTGAAAAGCTGGATAGGAAGAGTACTGAGTTCTTTGAACTTTGGTGTCGGAGAAGACTTCTGAGAGCACCATGGATGGCCAAGAAAACCAAACAATGGATGATCAGAAAATCAACCCAGAATTCTCACTGGCGACACAAATGGTCAGGCTCAAATTATCCTACTTCAGACACATCATGCAAAGACCCAGCTTTCTGGAAAAGGTTTTAATGCTGGAGAAAGGCTATAAGGTTGGGAAAAATGGAAAGAAAGAAAATAAGACAATCAGCAGCATGGTGGATGGACGAAGTTGCAGTGGCAATAGTTGTTTGAAGATGCCCTTAGCTGGACAGACAGCACAGCATCTAGTTTAAAGATAACTCTAAGTAGGGAAAGCAAATAACATTTGGAAAGTAGAATTAAAATTAGTAAATCTAATTGCCTAGCTATATTCTTCTCGATTGTAGTTTTAACTGAACAATACTATATTTCTATTTAGCATCTGTTCTAAATCTGTATCTATCTACATAAAGAGAATCGTCCTCTTTGACAAGGCTATACATGCATATGGTTATGGTTATACGGCACAACACTTAAATTCATAATTTGAATTTACAATGAGAAGTCCTGAAGTTTCCATTTGTTTTGATGCTATCAAAAACAGGAGGTCAAAGATTAGAATTAGAATAAGCTTAAGAGAAGAAATAAAATAATTCCATCAGAGAAAAGTTTTGTTGGTTAGCCCAAGAGACAGTTTGAACATATACGGCTCAAGAATTATCACAGCATCAGAGAATCCAGTAATTCTTTGCAATGTACTTATCCTAATATAAAAGTATATAAGCTACCCAGAGATCTTCCAACTTCCCAATCCATTTCTCTTTATCAAAAAAAAGTCCTCCAAATTTCTCCAGAAATGGGACAATACATAAGCATATCTTAGACTATCTAAATTGCTTCTGGCCTACATGAACATTGCTGTAGGGATTTTTCAGCCTCTGTCTTCCAGAAGAACAGGTCACATTAAACCAAGCTAAAAGCGCCTCTAGTATTTATTGGCAGAATATTGATTTCTACCAGTTCTTTGTTCAGTTGAACCAACATACATAGATAGGCATCATACTCAGATGTCACCTCTTCCATCTCCTGCAGCTTTGGCTGAAAATCCTAACTCTGCATTTTTGAGTATGAAATCTGAATTCGGATTTAGAAGTTTTCATATCTCATCTGTTTGGCCCTCGAGAAGCATCAAATCTGAAATGACTTAAGCTGTCAAATGTCACCGTATGTTATCAACCAAATGCCAGTTTTCAAACATGTCAGTTCTTAAACATGCTCTAAGTCTACAAATCATTGAACTATAGGTAGAATTGCTGTGATAAAAGATACCATCATCATCACCACCACACACACACACACACATGTGAGCTGTGTTCATTATAAGGTAACCCTCACACACTACATGGAAACTAGCAATCTTTTTAAACTATGGGATTAAGCATTTTGTGGGTCATCTGTGAGGTCTTCTCCCATCTTCATGATTCCATGGGGAGATCAGTCTTCCTTCTAATAAAAGACAGCTCCCCTTGGGTGAATGAGACTCACCTGGTACAATCTTTGAGACTTTGGGTACAATCTTAGGTGGTGGAACTGAAAGTGAGGAAGGAGGGTTAGGGACCTGGGCTGTGTTCCTTTCCATCTGTTTGTGGGGGGAATCGATGGATCCCAAAAGTAGTAAGGCTTGTGGAGTCTCTTCAGAGGCTGGCAGGCTGGCATTTTCCCGATCATCGGTGGATGCTGATGTCTTCTTGGCTGAGAGGAGACAGGATCAGAAGCAATGGGACATGAAATACACCATAACAGCAGCACAAGGGGAAGGGCAAGAAAGAGAGAAAAGGAAACACAGGTGCGGTGGTACAGTAGGCAACAAAGAACTCATTGTGTTCATCTCCGGTCAACAGACCATTCCAGCAACCAGGTAGCCCAGACTGTAGAAAAAAATGACCCATAGCTTCACCACCCAACTCCCTTTTAAGGAAAAGGGTAGAGCTGAGAAGATCTCAAAAGATCTCAATTTCTTTCTCCCTCCTGGAAAATGTGCTCAAATGCTTTGAAGAATGTGTGGTGGGCTTCAGAGCCAGCTCTACTGTTTGGAAAAATATCAGATGTTAGGGGACAGCAGACTCTGTATTCCCTTTACTACAGCCAGAATTGCTCCTGAGTGTAAGAGGATAACACGGTATGTGTGTTAAGGAGGGCATTAATTAAATGCAGAAATCTCGTGTGGGTTTCCTATCTACTATTTCAGCTGAACCATACCCCTCCTAAACTTCTAAAATTCAATAACTAAAATGACAATACAAAACTACAAAGGAGCTCAATGCTCCTAAATGCTCAAGAGATGCTGATTAACTGCCCTTATTCAATCACGGGTGTTTGAAAATTCTCCTAATATATACTGAAAAGAGTGGATCTATTATGATAAGAAAAAAATGATACACATATTTTTTTTAAAAAACAAAAACACAACAGCTTAGTCCTAATTATAAGAACAATACAAAAGAAGAGAAAGAGTCAATAACTGCTCTATTCAAAGCTGAAGGTGATTCTGGGAGATGACAGAATTTCATTACTTTAAACAAAATTATAAAGGATTGAACAATTATATCTGAACTGAAAGATACATTTCTGATTAAGACAACCTGAAATGAAATGAATTTGTATCCAGGAAGGAAATCAGTTCAAGTCTAGTTAGTAAAGCAAATGTGTAGCCAGGCAGAATTTAAGATTCCTGCAATGAATGGAGAGATGGGATATTTCTGGGGGAATTCTCAGGAGTTTCTGGGGAGAATGGAATGGAAGAGAACTACTAATATCTGTGGAGTATGAGGTACCTATTCTTGTGTTCTGCATCTTTCTTCTCCAAGCATAAGATCTTGAAATGATTTCAACGACCATTTTGGGGTAGAAGAACATTGATTGTTTAGCAATTACATTTAACATTTGTAGGTCCACGTAGACACTGTGGCCAAAATGTTGGTGCAAATTAGATCAAGCCTAGTAATGAGTATGTATTTTAGGAGTTGTTGTTAAGAAAATTCTATCAAGGCTCTCTGAGGACATCTGGCACAGCTTTCTTGAATGTCTCACCTCAAAATAACTAAAACCTTCTTGCCAGTTTTTAGCAACTGTAGTCAATGGACTGGGAAAAGGGAGTATTAACAGTGGCACGTGGCCCTGGCATCTTAACTTATTCATTTAATCAATGAAAATGGATCTACAAGACACATGAAAAGTGCTAATGGTGTTTTGGATTTGCTTTGTCCTGGTCCATTAACAGAAAAGACAACTATATGAAGAATGCACACAAATTTGGGGTTAAAAACCTACTGACCCCAGTAGAGTTAGTACATAAACAAAAGAGCAGAGATCCAGCAGCAACCCTAAAGCAGAAATACACAACTAGGTTTCCCTGCTCCATCTGATTTGGACCACAGTTCCCATTTCTCTTGATCACTACCCAGTGTTTGCATTTAATCACAATTCAAATTAAAAATTTGGGCGATATCACTTTATATCTGCTCTAGCAGGTAAACGTGTAAATAATGCTCTTTATATCAATGAAACAGCATAATCCTTAGAAGCTATTATATTGGGATGAGCAACATAAAAAATATAAGCCACCTTAAACATTAAACAGAATTCCTTTTAAATTTATTCCAACCAGCCATAAAAATATGCCACTGGTTGTCTAGCCACAGAATTCGAGTAATGGGAACAGAGTATAAGCCCCAACAAATCAAATGATTGATTGATTTGATTTATTATTGATTTAATTTATTGATTTATTATTGTATCTTATGATTTATCACTTTGTTGCTTGTATGTACACTGAGACCTTATGCACTGGAGATAAATTCCTTGTGAGTCCAATCACACTTGGCCTATTCTATTCTATTCTATTCTATTCTATTCTATTCTATTCTATTCTATTCTACTCTACTCTACTCTACTCTACTCTACTCTACTCTACTCTATTCTATTCTATTCTATTCTATTCTATTCTATTCTATTCTATTCCATTCCACTCCACTCCACTCCACTCCACTCAATTCCGATCAAGTTGTTTTTGACACTCAATGACTACTTAGATAAGAGATTCTCCAGGATGAACTGTCCCCAGCTAGGCCTTTAATAAACATTTTGCCTAACAGATTACCTTCACTTTACAAATATCATTCTGAGCAGAAATATTAAAGATGGAAGTTCAAAAACATTTATATTTGTCTTCAGTTTTGCCTGGGATGTATAGTGTATGTAAATGAGAAAGAAGGGGACAGGCATTGATTTTCAATTGCTTGATTTTCAGATACACTTTCTGGACTTTTAATTTTAATTCTGTATTCTTAATGAAATTCCTTGCATTCTAGTTTTTGTTTTTCATTTATTTTCTGCCTTGGAAAAGTCCCATTGAGAGAGAGAGTGAGATTTAAATTTTATATATTGTAAGCCACCCAGAGTCTTTTTGAAATCAGATAGCCTTCAAAAATCTACTGAGTGAGTAAATAATCCATGGTAGTTAAACTTCAGGAAATGAATTGGACTGTCCTGAACACAATATGATAAAATTAAAACAAAGAATGCACTATTGAAGCAATTCAGATGCTTGGCAGCTTAGCCACTAGAGGGCAGATAATGAAGGGAACAGATGTTTTAAGGTTTTTTCTTCACATTTCTTTCTGTGACAATATTGTAGGGATATTACGAAAGCTATTTGCTACTCACCATTTTTCAAAATCCTTTCCAATAAGATAAGTTCATTGATACTCATATTTTTTTGCCTTCAAGGAAAGCATAAGATGTATAGTTTTATGAAAACTAGCTTTTGTTGCAATACACCCTGATATGCTCCACATATGAATATTTTATGTTTAATCATATCTTAGGGTGTCTACACTGGAGCAATGTACAGTGAAATCGCTTGCATTATTTGTGAAGGGAAAATATATGGCTCCGTGTGTCAAAACACACAACTATTGCAGACATACAGGCCAATTGTCAGTCCTTTGACACAACTTCATAAAATCACTT